>NC_084566.2:26784124-26889124 GCF_033978685.3 Nerophis lumbriciformis | reverse complement strand
GTTTTGGTAGCCATTTTTGTGTTATTTATATTTCTCTGGTACTGCATATATTAAGTTAAGTTATTTATTTTTTGAATTAGATTAATTTACAGCACCTGTGAGAAGAGCATATAGGGGTGCACAGGTGAAACTGATTGGACAAATGTGGGGTTGAGAGACTGGCGGTGCAAAACATTTTTGACCACTGCTTACGCAACACTTGAGCTTAGTTTTGTTTATAGCTTTGTATGTAGTTAAAGTTGTTTTTGTTAACCTTGGAAAGAAAACCAATTTTTTTTTTGCAAATAAAGCTATTTTTGGAAAGACTTTATTTGTAGTCAGAAGTGCGTATGAAAGTGCACCACCTGTCCTGGCTCAGCCCACGGCCTTTGGTTTAGAACCTGGAAAGCTTGGAAAGGCCGATACAAAAAGATTAGATTCATATTAGTGGCAAAGACTAGGAAACACATTGTAGCCTATACATTACTGCTATCTAACGTCTTGGAATTGCAACTGCATGCAAAGTCTACTATATAAAATACTTAGTGTAAAAAACAAGATATGACAACTCGACAGCACAGTTATCATTTTCAGCTCACTGTTAAATGTGAAATAAAAACTGAGATTTTTTTAATCAAAGAAATTAAAAACTATGTACACATGAACACACACAGTAGCGCCTAAAATCGGTACCACCATGAGGTCTCATTATCCACGCTTCCTGTCTCTCCCTCCCTGTCACGGCCCGGGCGCATGCCAATGCGCACTCATCAATGAGACCCGCGGAGCGCACCTCGGGACACGCCCACGGCCGCTCATCTCCTGCACGCACCACTCCGGCGGCAGTAAGCGGCTGCAATCAATCAGCGCTCAGCGCACCTGTCTTTGATGATCTTCCTGGGCTTCTTAAGCCAATGCAGACCAGCGTGCCGGGCCAGAAGGTAATCATCTGTTGGAGTACAGTAAGCAATCACCTAGGTCTATGCAACCATGCTCTCTCAATCTCTCTCTCTCTCTCTCTCTGTGTTCTGCACCGTCGTGTTTAATTGGTCTAATGTCTTCCTTGTCGTCCTTCCTGCAGTCTGCCTTTGTTCCACGTGACAAGCTGTGCGTCTCGTCTTCATTGTTGTTCCCCTCTGGATTCCGGACTGCTTTCCTCGATCCTCGACCTCCCGTTTGGACACGGACCTGTTGACGCCTCGCTATATCCCCCGACAACCTGCCTGTCTCACGGACATTCAAGCCTGCCTTTCCCCTCCGGGACTTCCGCCTCTCGCTCAACACTCCCAGTAACACAAAACAGTTAATCTCCACACAAACACACTCTTGGATTTTTGTCACACTTCATTTCGCTTGGTTAATTATATTATTGTTTATATATATATATATATATATATATATATATATATATATATATATATATATATATATATATATATATATATATAGTGTGTGTATATATATATATGTATATGTATATAATAAATCATATAGCTAAAGTACTGTCCCCTTGTGTCTGTGCCGTCTACTCCTCATGTACACAACAGTAACGCTCCTTTCAAGTGTGCCATACAACCACACGGATAAAAGTAAGGAATTGTTCTCTTTTTTATTACTTTCATTTTGTACTTGTATTTAATCTTCTTATGACAGTATTTTATGTGTGCTTCCTGTGTTTTGTGTACAGTGTGACTGACTTAGGTGTTTTTTTTTTTAGACATAAGACAAGCGGTAGAAAATGGATGGATGGATGGGCTTACACAAAACTTACATCACAGTCGTAGAAACGCAGCCCGGATCACGTGTATGAACTTTGAATGACACATAATTTAAGATTTTCAAAGGAAAAGTGTCTTCTTTAAGAACTAAATCCTATAATGACTTCTATGTGGAGGTTTCTCGACACTTAAGGGAAGTGTTTGTTCGTTTTCCTCCGACATTCCCGCGTTTTACGTTTTACAGCGATCCCCAACAACTCCGCTTGTTATCCCTACATCAACATAACACAACATTGCGTTCAACAGTGACGACCCAGACAGTCAGTGCCGTTACGTAACACAGCAATTATGGTGGTGGTGATGTAGTGATGTGAACTGCTGATGACCTCCTTTACCACACACACACACACACACACACACACACACACACACACACACACACACACACACACACACACACACACACACACACACACAGATGGTGTAAAGTCTCCTGCCTAAGGCCTTGAGTGTGAAGACAAAGTGTGAGAATGTGAAATGACACCCTCACTCACCAGCAGCTTTTCACAAACTTTGCAGGTTTTTATGACATCATGAAGAAAAAAAACCCTCCTTCCTCATGGACACGATACGCTTGATATATGATTAGAGAGATGAGCCCACCTACTATAGGCATTTGCTACATATTTTAAAATGCAGAGTGTGGCTTTTTTTAACGAATAAGGCTCAAAAGGGTACTTGAATTAGCAATGCATTGTGGGGAATCGGTAGCCGTTGTGGCTGGCCAAAGTTTTTCTGTACTTAACTAGCGGTATTGTGAGAGAGAGCAACAAACTGGATTAAAATGAATTGTAAGACAGAATAAACTCAAAGACTTGTACTGAAACAAACTAGACCATGTTCCGAAGGCTCGCCACCTTAAAAAATAAGTAAAATTGGTGGAATTGATCCATATCAGCATGTCCAATAGACGAGATTTGAGCAAGCTGCCGAATGTGTCCTGTATTTTGGCCACACATTTTGGAATGCCCAGTCCGAAAGGCTCACGAAGAAACCAACTTTGGGTGTGTGAAATACCTCTGAATTTTACATCAGAAAGAGAAGACTGCAGGTTACAGTTGGTGATGTCTCAGCGCTGATGACTTGTCTACATGCAAGAGAGGCAGGGGGATCCCCACATCTGCGGTCCCTTCCAAGGTTTCACATTATTCCCATTGGGTTGAGTTCTTTCTTGCCCTGATGTGGGATTATATCTCACATTCCTCCAGTTGGGGCAGGATCTCCTCCCCCAACCCGGAGTTGGCACTCCACCCTTTTCCGGGCGAGAACCATAGACTTGGACTTGGAAGTGCTGATTTCTTCACACTCAGCTGCGAACTAATCCAGTGAGAGCTGAAGATCCTGGCCAGATGAAGCCAGCCGGACCACATCACCCACAAAAAGCAGATACCTAAACCTGCAGCCACCAAACCGGATCTCCTCAACGCCCTGACTGCGCCTAGAAATTCTGTCCATAAAAGTTGGAAACAGAATCTGTGACAAAGGGCAGGTCTGGCGGAGTCCATCCCTCAATGGAAACGAGTCCGACTTATTGCCGGCAATGCGGACCAAGCTCTGACACTGATCATACAGGGTGATTATGGCAGTCCGATACCCTATACCCTCTGAGCACTCTCCACAGGACTTCCCGAGGGACACGGTCAAATGGCTTTTCCAAGTCCACAAAACACATGTAGACTGGCTGAACAAATCCCCATGCACCCTCAAGGACCCTGCCGAGAGTATAGGCTGGTCCACAGTTCCACAACCAGGACAAAAAGCACAATGCTCCTCCTGAATCAGAGGTTTAACTATCATAGCGTAGCCTTTTCTCCAGTACACCTGAATAGACCTTACCAAGAAGGCTGAGGAGTGTGATCCCACAATAGTTGGATCACACCCTCCGGTTCCCCCTTTTAAATAGAGGGACCACCACTCCAGTCTGCCAATCCAGAGGCACCGCCCTTGATTTACACGCAATGCTGCTGAGTCTTGTCAATCACGACAGACCCACAGCATCCAGAGCCTTAAGCAACTCCGGGCGGATTCCAGTCGCTGTCAGCAGCACACCGTTGCCACTATACACAGTGTTGACAGTGCACTGCTCCCCCCTCCAGAGGTGGCGGATGGTGGTCCAGAATCGCTTCAAAGCTGCCCGGAAGTTGATCTCCATGACTTCTACGAACTTCTCCCATGTCTGAGTTTTTGCCTCTGCAACCGCCAAAGCCACACAACGCTTGACCTGTCGGTACCTGTCTACTGCCTCCGAAGTCCCATGAGCCAAAAGGACCCGATACAACTCCTTCTTCAGCTAGACAGCATGGATGGATAGAATTAAAATCATTATCAGATATAAAAATGTATTGAGGAAAAGCATTCATAATATGTTAAAATATATACAGCTGCACCTAAAACTTTAAACAATAAAGCAGGAGCTGCAGCAGTTACGGTTTTCCACAAGAAAACATAGTTTTAAATAAAATAGTGACAGGTTTTACCAGGGAATTAACAGCAATTTACATGGCAGTTAATTGGACCGAGGAAAATAAAGCAAGTAAAGCTGTGTGCTCAGACTGCAGCAGTGTATTAATCAGCATGAAAAATAGCTTCAGAAACAAGACAGGATATAATATATGAAAATCTTCTGGGAATCTTTACAACAAATCAAGGTGGAAGTGTGATAACATTTCTCTGGGTACCTGCTGACATAGGAGTTGATAGGAACAAAAGAGCACAGTGTGTTACGATCCGCTGCACGGATCATAGTTTGTTTATGTTTCTCGTCACATGTGTTTTCAGCACCTTGAGTTTCGTTTATTTCTGTTGCCATGACGGCAGATTGTATACACCTGCCTCTGGTTAGTGTCCGGGACGCGCACCTGTTGCCCGGGCGCTAATCAGAGGGCTATTTAGTCTTTTCCCTGGCCTCACTCGGTCTGGCTTCCTAGTTTGTTCTCACACAACTGATGACGACGATTATTTACTGTTTCTTAGCTACTAGTTCTCACGCTAGGCTCTTTTGGTTTGCTAGCTCCCACGCTAGCCCTTTTGTTTATTCATCATATTATTTATATTTAAATAAATCATTTTTCCTACCTGCAAGCTGTGTCCGAAGCCGTCTGCATCCTTGGGAGAACCACACCCGCATCACTATGCGACCCAGTCGTTTCACAGTGGTCTCAAACTTTTTTCACCAAGTACCACTATAATGACCAACATTAACATACAGTAGTATAGCAGGCCTAAATATTCATTAAAAACAAGGCAGAGGTTTTATTTAACAAGCATATTTAATAATTTTGGCCACTGTAACATATCACTCAGTTTGAACAGTATTTGAAAATAGGAAAATAAAACACAGCACTCTAATCAACTGATTCTTTTTCATACCACTAGATGGAGCTTGCGTACCACTTGTGGTAGATGTTCCACAGTTTGCATACTTGCCAACCCTCCCGGATTTTCCGGGAGACTCCCGAAATTCAGCGCCTCTTCCGAAAACCTCCCGGAAGAAATTTTCTCCCGAAAATCTCCCGGAATTCATCCGGAGCTGGAGGCCACGCCCCCTCCAGCTCCATGCGGACCTGAGTCCAGGTGCGCACACAAGGAGACGAAGCAGAAGAACGAGACCGTAGTCGAAGAGCGCAGGGGAGACACTTCTCCAGGGCCGATGTATGCTCGGGGCAACACCCTTCACGTCGTCTGCTGTGGGTCTCCATAGCGGACGACTTTAGGGTGAATTATGAGTCCAGTGATTAGTTGCAAATCTTGCTTTATTGATTGCTTGCACACAGCCAATTCAACACAAAACCAACTAGTCCCTCCCCGCACTCATGCTACCGCTCCCTCTCTTCTCTCGCCCACACACTCACTGACGTCACTCACCTCACATGCTGTCACCTATTAAAGGGCCACACACACACATACTCTACTCTCATAACACACAGTACAGTTAGTAGAACAACTGTGTTTTCATTACTGTGTATTTGATAGGTGCCATTGCCCCGGAATTGTATTGCATTGTACTTTCAAGTACAACAATGAGTAGATGAGTGTTATATGTGTGTATATGTGTAAATAAATGAACACTGAAATTCAAGTATTTATTTTATTTATATATATAATAAAATAAATAAATATAAATATATATATAGCTAGAATTCACTGAAAGTCAAGTATTTCTTACATACATATATATATATGTATATATATATATTTATATATATATACTGTATATATATATATATATATATATATATATATATATATATATATATATATATATATATATATATATATATATATATATATGAAATACTCGAGTTGGTGAATTCTAGCTGTAAATATACTCCTCCCCTCTTAACCACGCCCCCAACCACGCCCCCACCTCCCAAAATCGGAGGTCTCAAGGTTGGCAAGTATGACAGTTTGAGACTTTTTGAACTAGCCGATCGGTATGCAAAACAGGTAACAACTAAAACTGTAACAAACATGGAAATTAATCACAGCAAAGCGGAAGTGAAAAGTATAGTTAAGAAGATCAATAAAAAATGGCAGGTTAATTGGAATAAAGAAACAAATGTTAGGCAATATTACAAAGTCCAGAGGAGTGTAGGAGTATCAGAGGTAATAGAACTAGGAAATAGAAATATATTATTACTAGAATGAGGTAATGACATACATACCTAAATATTTCACTGAAGTTAATAGCGAAACATACCACAGGGTTGTGTAATTATTGTATCAAATAGAAAATGTAGAGCATGTATTAATACAGTGTAGGAATAGAGAAAAATAAGTTAGTGAAAGAGAAGGTTAGTAAAGCAGTGGTGGATATTTTAAGATTGCATTTGGAACATGTAGGGTACAGAGCAATACATATATTTTTTAAAAGACAGGGTTAGATAAAATAATTTGGAGTAAGGTACCATCTCAGTTCCGTTGTGATGGCTTTGGACGACCTGATGTTTCGGAGCCGTTGGAACATCTAACCAAGCCATCACAATGGCCATCAAGCTACGCCTTTACATGTCAGTGGTCATACCAACAGCAACCTACGCCTATGAGACGCAGATGAAAACAGCCAGTATCACCAACAAGCTGGATGTCTTCCACCGACGATGCCTCAGATCCATCTTGAAGATCTCCTGGAGAGACCACATCTCCAACGAGGAGGTGATGAAAAGGGAAGGTATAGCAGCACTGTCTGACATTGTCTCCAAAAGGAGAATGATGGGGCACGTACTCCGACTGTCAAGAGAGAGACCGGCAAGTGTGGCAATGATCTGGATGCCAGAAGGTGGAATAAGGAAGAGAGGGAGGCCGAAGAAGACGTGGAGACAGACAGCCAAGGAAGACCTAAGGGAGATGGGTGTCAGCTGGCACAGAGCAAGAAGAGCCGCCAGAGACCGGAGGAAATGGAGGGGACTCGTCGCCCAATGTTCCAATAGGAATGGGAGGAAGACCATCTCAGTTCACACTCCATTTCAGTAGGTGGCGGTAATGCACACCAAAAGGTTGCTTCCCAACCGCCATTTAAATAATAAGGAGGCAGGTCTTGGCGTTTCCAACTATCTTTCACACACAAGGGGGCCGACATTTATAATAATAATATAATATAATTTACTCAATATTCTTGCAAAAAAAACAAAAACTTGAGTACTCATTTACTGCATTGATACAACGAGCCAATTATTACAAATTAGAATGCAAAACAACAACAAAAAAACATGTGTTCTTGTCTCTCATAAGGATTGTGAATAATAGGCAAATTTCCAAAACATGTGAAGTTCCCCTTTAAGGCCCCTTCTACACTAAGGTTATCAAGAGTAATTCCCACCTAACCTTATCCTTGTCCACACACACACACACAATGGTCGTTTAAGACCCCCTCCCCCTCTTCGTCCACCGGCACAACACGACCTAGTACGTCATAGTTGTTTTGTGTGCAAGTTCTTAAATTAAATTTAACTTATCTGAACAATATCCAGTGTTGTGGTATTTCAATTAACTGGAATCCAGTGTGCTGTGAGGCCCTATTGTAGTGAATCACACCTGAGCCATCATGAATTAATCAGATTTAATGGACATGTGAAAGTAAAAAAATGTGATAAAGAACATTTTACAACAATTAATCTAGGGATCTAGATATCTGGTCAGGACACTCCTCACTCTTTTGCCTTCACCTTCATTGTCCATTCGTTTTTGGTGACTTTATATACTCTGGACCTAGACGTTGAGTCCGCGACATACATGGCGGACAATAACTAATAAAGTCTGCTTTGCCAGTCCAAATGCATTCGCTGTTTTTCGTAGTCTTCACTTGTCGGTCAGGTAATACAAAGCACACGCTACCTTTTTTATCACATCCACGGGAGCCTGCATTCTCTTTGGCTCTCCTTCGACAAATGGACAACGTTTTTCGGTAAGTAGAATCACAGCTGACCCGGACATTCAAAAGTTTTCTTGCCGTCTGAGATGTGTTGTATCCGAAATAGCTGCAATCGCTTTCTCTTAAGGTATTAATGTGTGATTTCCACAAGCGTCTGTACATGTAGAATAATTAGAAACACGGGCATGTCTGGATGACTCACCTCCATCTTTCCAGTGGTTAGCTCCGGTTCTTATGAAGCTGGCTGTGGCGCGTTCTTTTTGACGTCACTTCCTGTGTGGGGCGCGGTTTTTCTGACTTCACTTCCTCTCCGAACTCAGTTTGTAAACGATCAATGAGTCCATACAAAGCTAAGAGCCGGAGATTCAAGAAATACACGGCGCACTTACCCGTGTAAAAAATTATCCCAGGAGGGGAATCTTAAACGATGGTTTAGTGTGGCTGAAACGGGGCTTAGGCTAAATAATTATTCATTTAAGGGGTTATCCGGCTTAATGTAGAAATAGCCTCAGAGATGCAATCCTCTGCGCACAAGCTTGGTAGACCAGCTTTGTGTGTGCTATCAAGTTTGCGTGTGTTTCAGTACATGAAAACCGTAGATCAGGCCCTAAGTGACTTAAAGGCCTACTGAAACCCACTACTACCGACCACGCAGTCTGATAGTTTATATATAACGCACCCCCGCCGTAGAAGGCACCCCCTGACTGGTGTGCCGGATAACACAGCCGGTGTTTCATTGTTTACATTCCCGAAAGATGACAGTCAAACTTTACCATTGGCCTGTGGAGAACTGGGACAACAGAGACTCTTACCAGGAGGACTTTGAGTTGGATACGGTACCGTGAGTACGCATGCAGCTGCGGCTTCCAAACATTTGATTGCTTGCCCGTACGTGCGTGCCGCTATGCGCATGTCACGTACGTAACTTTGGGGACTTTGGGGAAATATATGTGCTGTATGAACTTTGGGGAGGTGAACGGTACTTTGGGCTGTGTGATTGAGTGTGTTGGGCAGGTGTTTGAGTTGTATTGGCGGGTTATATGGACGGGAGGGGGGAGGTGTTTGTTATGCGGGATTAATTTGTGGCATGTTAAATATAAGCCTGGTTGTGTTGTGGCTAATAGAGTATATATATATATGTCTTGTGTTTATTTACTGTTTTAGTCATTCCCAGCTGAATATCAGGTCCCACCCGCCTCTCACAGCATCTTCCCTATCTGAATCGCTCCCACTGCCCTCTAGTCCTTCACTCTCACTTTCCTCATCCACAAATCTTTCATCCTCGCTCAAATTAATGGGGAAATCGTCGCTTTCTCGATCTGAATCGCTCTCGCTGCTGGTGGCCATGATTGTAAACAATGTGCGGATGTGAGGAGCTCCACAACCTGTTACGTCACGCGCATATCGTCTGCTACTTCCGGTACAGGCAAGGCTTTTCTATCAGCGACCAAAAGTTGCGAACTTTATCGTCGATGTTCTCTACTAAATCCTTTCAGCAAAAATATGGCAATGTTGCGAAATGATCAAGTATGACACATAGAATGGACCTGCTATCCCCGTTTAAATAAGAAAATCGCATTTCAGTAGGCCTTTAAGGAGTCATGGTTTCATCGAGTGTCCAATACCACTGTGGTATTAATATTTGTAGTTAATTTAACCATTTGTATGCTTAATTTAGGCCAAAAATTCGTAGAATATGCTTAAAAAAATTTGTTGTAGTGTGAAACTTCATACTTCAAAGCGCGATGTGGAGAAGAACGGCTGTAGTTGAGCAAGCTGACAGAAACAAAGAAAAACTCCCTCTTCTGTCCAAAGCGTCACCTTTATGACTTATCGTCTTGTTCCCAAGCAGGAACCCTATTGATTTTGTACTATAACCCACACAGTCTGCTTTTAGTGTGGTCTGTTATTCATTTGTCAGGGCAGAAAGCCCGTCACAAAAAACAAGCTGTAAAGTCACACAAACACTTGGCCAAGGTTGTTGGCTCGTTTTGCGACGCTCGGCCAGTAAAGCAACTTTTCATCAAAGTGAGGTGTTCAAAATAAAAAGAGAAGGTCAGCGAGACGGAGTGTAAAAGAAACGTCTCAAGGCGAGCTAACCTTTTTACGACAGCCATATTTGTGTTTACACGGCAAAGCGGCGTTCTGACAGCAAAGCGACACGAGCTGCTGCTGCACAGGTGCTAAAAGTGAAAGACAATGACACGAAGGTTCTTTGTGCTGCCACACAACAACAACACGTTTAAATTAACTCCCCGTGACCTGGAAACACAGTCTGACGCCTCCGCATGCTCCATGTTTAGCATGAGCCATGCAAATGTGTGCATTCTTTCATCAAAGTGTTATGGAAATGACCAGACTCTCAGGGAAAGTCTTCCAGGAGGGCCTCTGAAGACAATTTGCTGTTTATTTCCTTTTTTCTTCCCGTTGTCTTTGCTGAGGCCAGAGAATCAAATTTATGCCTTTAATTAGGAACGTTGCACGGCCTTGGAGGGACGTTATTCGGCTTGGGTCGGCAGCGCTTCGCCCGGCGCCGCGATGTGATGTGTGAGTCGGCGGGGTCGTCTCAATAGCGGCCGGGGACGTGTTTTATTAGACGAGGGCGGGATGTCGTAAAAAGGACTTTAGAAGGTTTCTCCTGAGTCGCCGTGCTCAAAGAAAGATAGTTCAAAGACCATCACACAGTTTTAGCACATCATCAATGTGCGCATTCTCCCGAGGATGTACGATCCAGATTAAAAACATGCCTCGGAAATTGGAGATTGAACCGCGTTCATACTTAATTTTAGCACCTTTTCTTCTCAAAGGATTTGCGTCTATAAGGCTTGCCTAAAAAAAAAAAAAAAAGGAAGAAGATAATAATATAGAATTATTATAATTATAATATAGAATTTACTAGACAGGAACACAAACAACATGCGAGCAACATGGGGCATCCTAAAGAGGATCCTCAAAAATGGTGCTAAGGAGGATTACTCTCAATACTTCTCAGACGGAAACGTAGAAAGTGAGTTGAAACCTTGATAACGACTTTGTAATTATTGGACTAAATCTGGAGGAAAGGATTTCATAACCAGGGTCAGTTGAGGACTTCAATGATACCATAGACACAAATCCCAACTCAATGTTCCTCGCGGTCGTGACAAAAAAGGAGGTAATCAAAATTATGAATAAATGTCAATCCAAGATCTCAACTGATTGACTGCACAACACACTCAATCCCACAGCCCAACTGACTGCATTGTATAGAGACTAGGGTTGTCATGATACCAATATTTTGGTACCGGTACCAAAATGTATTTCGATACTTTTTTAAATAAAGGGGACCACAAAAAATGGCATTATTGGTTTTAATTTAACAAAAACTCTTGGGGTACATTAAACATATGTTTCTTATTGCAATTTTGTCCTTAAATAAAATAGTGAACATAGGAGACCACTTATCTTTTAGTAGTAAGTAAGCAAACAAAGGCTCCTAATTTAGCTGCTGGCGTATGCAGTAATGTATTGTGTCATTTTCCATTTTAATATTTTGTCCAAAGAAAATTAATTAATAATCTACTTGTTCATTTACTGTTAATATCTGCTTACTTTCTCTTTCAACATGTTCTATCTACACTTTTGTTAAAATGTTATAATCACTTATTCTTCCGTTGTTTGATACTTTACATTAGTTTTAGTAGAGACCACAAATTTGGGTTTCGATCCGATACCAAGTCGTTACAAGATCATACATTGGTCATATTCAAAGTCCTCATGTGTCCAGGAACATATTTCCTGAGTTTATAAACATAATATACATTTAAAAAAAAAATAAAAAAATGTTGTGATGCTAAAAAAATATCGATGTAATCATAATAGTATTAACTAGATACGCTCCTGTACTTGGTACAGGCACTTTTTAGAGGCGGTATAGTACCGAATATGATTCATTAGTATCGCGGCACTATACAAGTACCGGTATACCGTACAACCCTAATGGAAACGATAACAAAGTTTGTTGAAAAGGTTTCAAAACCTTTAACGTATATCAACAACCTATCACTTCAGACAGGCAAATTGTCAAACAAAATTAAAATAGCAAAAGTTGTGCCGATTTATAAGACTGGAAACAAACACCAATTTACAAACTATAGACCAGTTTCCTTACTACCACAATTGTCTACAATAATTTTAAAAACTATTTAACAGATTGGACAAATTCATGAATAAAAGTGGGACTCTCGCGGACAGCCAATAAGGATACAAAGCTAACATTTCAACATTGATGGTATTATTTGAAATAACGGAAGGGATTACCAATGAAATAAACAAGTAGTTCTCAAACTTTAGATCTCCAAGTACCACCATATTGACCAACATTAAAATACGTAGTAGGCCTAAGTATTCATTAAAAACTAGTCAGACGTTTTAACTAACAAGCATATTTAATTTTTTTTGTCCACTGTAACATTACACGCAGTTTGAACAGTAACACTGTGTTAAAAATAAATGTTAAAACTAAAACACTAATCACCTAATTAAGTGATTATTTGGTGTACCACTAAATGTAGCCCACGTACCACTAGTGGTACCCGTACCAGAGTTTGAGAATCACTGCAATAGATGGTAAACCGTGGGCAGCTGCATTGTTTATGTATTTAACAAAAGCATTTGACACAATTAACCATACTATCTTATTTAACAAATTAGAATAGTATGGCATCAGAAGACTGGTCTTGAACTGGGTAAACAGTTACTTAACTAACAGGAAGAAATAGAGTATGTGAAGCTAGGCGAATACACATCTTCAGCACTAAATATATCTTGCGGTGTACCCCAGGGATCAATACTGGGGCCAAAATTGTTCAATCCCTATACAAACAACATTTGCACATGTACTAAAGTACCATTTTTAGTACTTGTATGTGTGTGTTCATGTAGTAATAAATGTTCATTTGTTTAATAATAACATTTAATTTAATTTAGCATTTAACAGTGAGCAGATATAAAATGATAACAGTCTAGTTGTTATTGATTGTTTTCTTACACTTTTGAGTATCATTTGCAAGGCTGCATTTATTTCAGTTTGTCCTAGTTGAGTTGCCGTAGTCAGGAAGTAGTATTTACCAAAATGTTGAATGTGCCAGTCTTGTCTTTTGTTGAGTCCTACAAAGTATGTATACTGCAAGTATTGTGCTTATTACACTCCAGCTGTTTGATTGTAAGGTGCATCTTAGTTGTAGTTTTTATTGCCAAATTTGAAAGTGTTGAAAACATCATGTAAAATCATTAATGCTAATCAGTAGCATGTATGTGGCACATTACCATCGAACTAACACATTTGGAAAATGCATACTCGCTTTGTTGGCAGGACAATTGCAATCTTACTTGGAAGCAGTACGCTATGAAAACGCCTGTTTCCTCAACCGGACGTGACCTTATGGGCAACAAAAGGTATCAACATTTGGTACTGTTTGATTTTAATTGAATTCAGTAGTACAGACAGAATTTGGTTGGTTCCTACAATAGTATAGAATTCAGTACCCATCTTAAGTAAACACTCATGTTCAAAGCAGGAAGATTCCTGCGTCACCATACGCAAACTCACTTGTTACCAAAGTTAACATTTTATACAGGGGTGAGAGAAAGTCAGTGTTTTGCAAGTCTCCAGTAAGTCTCAAGTTTTATTTATCCCAAGACTTAAGTAAAAACTGCAAGTCCAAGTCACGTCTCAAGTCAAGACAAGACAGGTTGAGTCATCGGCTGAAATCTTCAAGTCCATTAGCATTATTTAAAATTTATTTTTGCCTTAAAAAATGCTTTTTTCTGTCCTGTCCAGCCACATGGGCAAATAATATCGTTGATCTAGATGCCAGTATTTGCTGTCTACTTTACAAAAGAGCAGTGTGGGATACTTCTTCTGTTGCATTATTTATGTTTGACGTTAACAAATGTTTGTCTATATTTAGGGCCGGATCTACTAAAGGTTTGCGTGTACTAAAACATGTGCGAACCTGATAGCGCACGCAGAGCTGATCTACCAAGCATGTGGATTGAGTTCTTAAGTGAGCAAAATAAGGAGCGCAATCCATTTAACGTGTTTGTCTTCATGAACATGCAGAATGTATGCTGATCATCAAAAAGCCAACATAACTGAGAGGAGAAAATGCAAATATAATTACATAGTCCACAGTGTGATTTATCGGGACTAAAAATGTTCTGAGGTCACTGTTCTGCGTCTATATTTAGTACATCTAGAAACGAAGTGCAAAATGGCAGTTGCACAGAAATAGCTGTGAGAAAGGAGGTGATAACCCTGCAGCTCTGTCCTACGTATGTTTATTAAAATACTGTATTTGGACTGTCAAAAATAACAATATTACACATATTGTCTGTTCATTAATAACCTTTTATAATTGCATTGCTGTTGGATGCCTTGAGGGGCTGTTTAAAACAAAACAAAATAAACCAAAATAAATTGATGCATTTTAGTGCGTGCTGGTGTTTTTTCTAAATGACGTTTGTTGTTTCATTAAAAAAAAAATCCTGCAATATACATTTTATGAGATCTGGAACCTTCTAACGCTCACTTGCTAGTGCCAGCATCTCCCAGTTCGCACCCTGAGCGTGCTAATAAAGTGGATTCCATTGTAGATAAACTGCAGGACTGCCTTTAAAATGCTACGAAAATGCGGTACATGTCTGCTGTTTGAAAACATAGTAAAATGATACAGGTAGAAGCATGATAACATGAATGGGCAGTAATTGAGTGCTCCATGGTGAAAGCCGCGTAGTACAGGCTAAAACCTCATTGAAATAGGGTGGTCTTCACCAGTTACCAATTGCACACACAGTCTTAGTAGATCACAAGTAAAACTTGCTAATAGTACACGCAATTTTATATTTTGCACATGCAGTTTAGCGCTTGGTAATTGGATTTTAGTAGATTAAGCCCTGTGTGTTTTGGCACAACCGGACCGATCAGGAAGGAATAGAAAGAGGAAAAAAGAAGACAGGAGGGCGATTGACAGGACAGAGAGACACAACAACAAAAACACAACAGCAACAGAGCTACATCAGCAGATACAGTATGTACGAAAATTATATCAGTATTAAAAAACAAACTAGTAAAGTAAACAGTATGAATAATAATTATAATAATAATAATAATAACAATAATAATAAAGAATGATAAAATTGACCTCTATTATCACCATTACTTTCGACCCAAATGTAGCAATACATACAGTATATTTATTGGCTTGAAATGTTTGAGTCCTTACAGGTAATGTGCACTATTTACAATGAATGAGTGGCTTAAACTTCACAATCCTTGTATTAATGCATATTGCTGCCTCCTTTCTGCCCTTCTTTGCAGTACCTGGTTTTGGAGTTCCACACACACCTGCTTAAAAATTTGCTACTGGCCTACTGAAGCCTCCCTGCCAGTCGTCTCAGTGCTAGTTGATGGTAAATGTTTCACTCATCTCCAAGGACTTCGTCCACTCGCTTGGTGTTTCCCAGTTAACATAATTTTCCTTTGTGGATCTCCCTCACACTCACTATTCCAGTGGCTATGTCCCTGTATTGTGGTGTTGTATTTTCCCTACTCCTTTTGAGTGCGTCTTTTCGTAATTTTCTCCACTCCTTGAGTTCGCTTTTTGTTATTAAACATTTCTATTTTTGCTGACTGTTTCTTCTCTGCTTTGGGGTCCTACTCCGTAACAAATCAACTGGCCAATTTGGACCCTGCAGAATTGTAACACTTTAGCCCAGCGCTCAAGGGCTTTGGACAGGCAATCGGAAATTACGACCAGCTACTATATTTATATATATATATATATATATTAATAATGTATATGTGTATATACATTAGTATATATATTGTTACTTTACATGCAGTCAGCTTTCTGGCCCCAGCCAAAAATTTTTAGACCAATGCGGCCCCCGTGTCAAGAAGTTTGGACACCTCTGGCCTTGACGACAAACTGCGCGAATATGATAGAGAAAACGCTGAGGAAGATGGACAATACCACACATTTTTTCCAATTGGGGCGATATCTACGTCGGCCGGAGTCGACCCAGTCATCGTTCCTGCCCAGATCGTCACTCTCCAGCCGAGGGAGGTTACGGAAGTACCGATGCAGTTTGGAGGACAACTCTCCGCCTCGGAGCGATCTCGCTGGAGGAAACGTTGGCATTATTGTGGGAGCCCAGACCATCAATTCTCCAAATGCTCCATCAGACCTCCCAGACAGACGGTGCTCACACCCTCTGCTCTTCCTGCTTCTCTTCATTCTGCCGTGGTTAGCAAGCAGCTAGCCACTGATTCCTCGTGTGAGTACCTCCATGCTTCTGAACCCGGAAAAGAGACTTCAGCTCCCTGGGACAAACAGGAGGTCCACTTTTTAGACAGCCATTTACTGGCACTAGTTACACACCAAACTGAATCTTTGTCTTTACAGTTGTCTAGTAATCACCATCCGTTTTTTATTTTCCCGTGTCAGTTGACTCGCCCGTCGTGTTAGGCCTCACAAGGCTTAAACCTCAAAGTCCTTGTATTAAATTGTTTGATTGGGGCAGGACCACCATTCTTACCTGGGGCAGCGTCATTTGGTTGGTAGAGCGATCGTGCCAACAGGTTGAGGGTTACAGGTTCGATCCCCGCGACCGCCATCTAAGTCACTGCCGTTGTGTCTTTGGGCAAGACACTTTACCCACCTGCTCCCAGTGCCATCCACACTGGTTTAAATGTAGCTTAAAGATGTAGATAATGGGTTTCACTATGTAAAGCACTTTGAGTCTTTAGAGAAAAGCGCTATATAAATATAATTCACTTCACTTAACTAACTGGAGTACATTCTGCAATACTAACTGTCTACGCTATGCAGTATCCACCACGGTTATGCCTAGCAAGGTTGGGGAGACCATTAGTCTCTCGGACGTGCCTAGCGAATACCACAACCTTAGACAGGTGTTTAATAAAGACCGGGCACTTCATCTGCACCGCCCGTACGACTGCTCCATCAAATTTCTTCCTGGCGCATCTTTACCTGTGGCTAGGCTTTATAATGTGTCAGACACTGAACAGGCTGCATTTGATGACTATATTTCTTCCTGTCTTACGGCGGGGCTCATTTGCACTTCTTCCTCGTCGGTGGGTGCCGTTTTTTTTTTTTGAAATGAAAGATAAGTCTTTATGCCCTTGTATTGACCATTGGAGCCTGAACAATATAACTGTTAAAAATAGCTACCCACTGCCACTTATGGATTCTGCATTTGCTTCCTTATCTCCGGCTATTATTTTCACTCAATTGGACCTGTGCAATGCTACCACTTTTAACAGCCCCATGGGTCATTTTGAGTACCTTGTCATGCCGTTTGGCTTTACCAATGCGCCCGCCGTATTCCGAAGCCTAATTAATGAAGTCCCCAGAGATACCATTAACTAATTCTCCTTTGTTTACTTAGATGACATTCTAATCTTTTCCAGAAATCTCCAAGAGCATATCTACCATGTCTCGTTCTTCAGCGGTTGTTGAAGAACCACCTTTATGTCAAAGCAGAGAAATGTAAATTGCATTCGTCTTCAGCCTTTTCTGAGGTTCATCGTGGAGAAGGGCCATCTCCACTGGTGGCCTTTTCCTCCATCAAGGAAGCACTTGCAAAGGTTCTTGGGTTTTACCAATTTTTATAGGCGATTCAATCACAACTTTAGCACTAAAGCCGAACCTTTAAACAAAGATTACATCCACAAAAATACCTTACAGGTGGAGCCCAGAAGCCGAGACTATTTTCTCATCTTCAAAATGCATGTATACTATAGCGCACGTTAACCCAGCTTTGCAATTTTTTCTCGATGCAGGTGGCGACTTGTCCAGGGTGTACCCCGCCTACCGCCCGAGTGCAGCTGAGATAGGCTCCAGTGGTAGAAAATGGATGGATGGGCATCAGATGCAGGAGTTGGAGTAGAACTTTCCCAGCATTTCCCAGTCAACCAGAGGTTTCACCCATGCACCTTCTTCTCGAGTCACCTCACGGCTGTTGAAAGATAGTACACTGTTGGGAATAGAGCGCTGCTGGCCATCGTTCTTGCACTACAGTAGTGGAGGCACTGACTGGAGGCGACTGCCACTCCATTCATGGTCGTCACGGATACAAGTACTTGGCCGTTATCAGAACTACTCAAAGACTGAATTCCTGCCAGCCACGTTGGTCTCTGTTCCTTACACGCTTCAATTTCTTCATCACCTACAGATCAAGTTCCAGCAACATCAAGCTTGACGCCCTCTCCAGAGTCTATGGTCCTGCCACTAAGGAGACCGCTCTGGAGACCATCGTACCCGTGGCCCGAGTGACCGGAGTACTACACTGGGAAGTGGAGAGAAGGGTGTCCGATGCAGCCGCTTGAACCAAAGTGCCCGACAACAACCTGCAGGCAAGCTGCCCCGGCTGAACAGAGGTCCGAAGTCCTACAGTGGGGACACACCTCAAAGGTGTCCTGTCATCCCGGCTTGAGGTGTACTTTGTTTGTGGTCGCCTAGAGATTATGGTGGCCTGTAATGGGTAAAAACATCAAGGAGTTTGTCAACACCTGCTCCGTCTGTGCTGAGGCAAGGATTCTCATCGACTGCCAGCTGGCTTGCTTCATACTCTACCCATCCCGCCACGACCATGGTCTCACATAGCCCTGGACTTTATAACAGGTCTCCCAGTCTCATGGGGCAATTATTTTATTCTCAATGTGGTTGGTTGATTCTCCAAGATGGCACAATTCATCTCCCTGTCCAAACGACCTTCATCCCGAGAGAATGCTCAACTGCTCGCCAGACACGTTTTTGAATCCATGGCATCCCCCGGGACCTGGTCTCAGACAGGGGGCCCAAGTTCGCTTGTCAAGTTTGAAAGGCTTTTTGCAAAGCGCTGGGTGCATCAAGGAGCCTCTCCTCAGGATGTCTGAATCCCGGCACCCACATACAAACCAGGAGGGGGGTTGAGTACTGTTATTTGTTTGGCTGCTCTGCTGCCTCCCTTCTGCCCTTCTTTGCAGTACCTGGTTTTGGAGTTTTGGGTTGGAGCCACCCACACACACCAGCTGTCAATTTGCTAATGGCCTACTTAAGAAGAACTGCACTTTTTTTTTAAACATTTTGCCTATCGTTCACAATCATTATGAAAGTCTTGATGACGGATGTATTTAAAAAAAAAAAGCTTTCTAAATTGTAAATAAACGTAAATAAAAGTCAGCTTATAACAGAGTCAATGGTAGGTCCTCTTTTCTGTCCATAAATCCCTCTAAAAAACATTAAATAAGTGCCAACAATACACCATTTATATTTTGTGATTTGAAAAAAACCAAGTATTAACAATATTGTTATTATAAGCGCTAACGCCGACAAGTTATTTTGTCTGCAGGTCTCACAGCTTGTGCTGCTCTACTGACATCAGCGGCTGAGGTGAGCTGCCTTCACACCTCAGAGCTTGAAAGTTTATTCTAGATCATAAATAATGCCTCTCACCTGGACAGTAGAAGGATGAAGACATAATCTGACGAGTTGTTCAACTTTGGCATCCAATTTAGCCCTGGAAAAGGACAAGAAATACACGAAAAGACGATTAGTCTGCGCTTGTTTCCGCCAGCCTTTTTTCATGCGAGAATTTTTAGTCATTCTAAATGGGAATACATGAACATCCTATCTGACGGCATCCTAATGACAACAGACCTTGTACAGTAAGTGATGTTTTATTATGTTTGTTGGCTATCCTGAAGTCTGCAGTGAGTAATAATCAGTGAAAAAAACGAACGTTGTGATGCGTTTTTGAAATTACCGTATTTTTCGGACTTTAAGTTGCATTTTTTTTCATAGTTTGACCGGGGGTGCAACTTATTCTCAGGAGCGACTTATGTGTGAAATTATTAACACATTACCGTAAAATATCAAATAATATTATTTAGCTCATTCACGTAAGAGACTAGACGTATAAGATTTCATGGGATTTAGCGATTAGGAGTGACAGATTGTTTGGTAAACGTATAGCATGTTCTATATGTTATAGTTATTTGAATGACTCTTACCACAATATGTTACGTTAACATACCAGGCACGTTCTCAGTTGGTTATTTATACGTCATATAACGTACACTTATTCAGCCTGTTGTTCACTATTCTTTATTTATTTTAAATTGCCTTTCAAATGTCTATTCTTGGTGTTGGGTTTTATCAAATAAATTTCCCCAAAAAATGCGACTTATACTCCAGTGCGACTTATGTATGTTTTTTCCCTTCTTTATTATGCATTTTCGGCAGGTGCGACTTATACTCCGAAAAATACGGTAATGTGCCGCCGAATGCTTAAAATGATCAAAACACGTAACTATGACATGTTATAATGAATGTGCCTGTTTCTACAATACATTACTTACAGCATGTATATAAAACCTTGATGGAGGTGTTTGGAAAATGCAGTTCCCCCTTTTTTTTAGCCTCCCTGACATCAGTGGCAGTTGATTGTAGATGTTTCACTCACCTCCAAGGAATTTCCACTGACTTACCTTTGCAGTGGCTCCGCCCGGTATTGCTGTTTTGTTTTTTTTTCCACTCGATTGCGCTTTTTGTCATAAACGTTCTTATTTTTTCAGACTGTTTCTTCTCTGCTTTGAGGTCCTACCGATCGTAACAGTAAATGTATCTATACCTTTATATTATACATAAAAAATAACATTTAAATATTTAATGATCTGTTACATTTGACATAAACAACAAATGCGTTCTGAATCATTTTATATTTTGATAGCACTTAACCAATCAGTACATTTCCGCGCACTGAATTAGTCTGATTTCTCAAATAACGTGGTTTCTTATTGTTGAGTATTAAACTCTGAGACTGGTTTAATAGGATATTGACCACGTTGGGGTTCCGGTCAAAGAACGCATGGTCATCAGTTGGACTCGTCAACTTTAATGGTGCATATTGGAGTATACACAGCGGCACTACCATGAATTGATTTACGTGGACTCCGACATAAACAAGTTGAAAAACTTATTCGGATGTTACCATTTAGTGGTCAATTGTACGGAATATGTACTGAACTGTGCAATCTACTAATACAAGTTTCAATCAATCAATCAATCAAACTTTGGGTTAGAGGTGGGACCAAGTCATTGTTTTGCAAGTCACAAGTAAGTCTCAAGTCTTTGCCCTCAAGTCCGAGTCAAGTCCCGAGTCAAGACAGGCAAGCCCCGAGTCAAGTCCAAAGTCAAGACTGGAAAGTCTCAAGTCAAGTCCTAAGTCCTGCATTTTGAGTTTCGAGTCCTTTCAAGTCCTTTTAACCACAGACTAATATATTAACACAGATTGTGTATGTTTTTCAAACGCTGTATTTATTTATTAAAACAAGTGCATTTTAAATTGCAGGAAAGAAAATTGTGCTGACATTGCACTTTATAATAGCACTATTAACCACTCATTTTAAACATTAACTCATTCCTTTACAGAACAAACACATTGAAAAATAAAGTGCAAATTTACTTATTTGTACAAAAGTGTTAACATTGAAAAAACATGACATATACGTGAACATAACAAAAAAGTTGTACTTTTTATATGTCAGGGCCCTATGCTGCATTGCATTTGCAAAAGACCAAATTAGCCAAGAGTCTGTCAGTCATTTGTGCACGATGGGGGCGTAGTATGATGCCACCATGGCTGAAAACTCGCTCCACTGCAGCACTGGAGGCAGGCACTGCCAAGACTCTCATGGCCACTCGGAACAGTGAAGGAAGAGTCTTCATGTTCAATGCCCAGAACAAAAGGGGGGAGAGAGTTGTTTTGGGTTAGTGCACTACTTGTAAGTGTATCTTGTGTTTTTTATGTTGATTTAATAAAAAAAATAAAAAAAATAAAATAAAATTCTTGTGCGGCCCGATACCAATCGATCCACGGACCAGTACCGGGCCGCGGCCCGGTGGTTGGGGACCACTGAGGTAAACAACCAACAGTATGTCAGAAAGCTAGCTAAAACGGTACACATATTCATAATATAGTATACATTTTAACTGACCTTTATTTTACTATTTTTGTCTTTTTTTAGGTGGCTAAAATACGCGGTGCTGCTGACCGCCGTCTAACGTTACGTGTGATATATTGACTAACGTAACCCTGCTTAAAAAAAATCACTGAACAAAAAGTATGAATAAGGTAGTGAACTGCAACAGATTCCTGTGTTTGCAATAACGTTATAACGTTAGCAGTGAGTTTACAGCCTCACTGATTTAACTACACAGCAAATAAAAGTCACGTTACTTAGCCAATAAACGTTATCTTACATTCAAAACTTACCGTTCTTTGTGCAACTTCAAATGCCGGACGAAGTTGGAAGTTGTTGCCTCTCCATCAGTAATTTTCGAACCGCATGTGTTGCATACTGCAAACCGTTTTGTGTTGACCACCTCGTAATTTTCATACCCAAACAAAATTATTTTAGGTATCATTTTTTGTTCACTGGCGTGTGGTTTGGACATGTCTTCTTCGTTGGTTGTCCTGCAATTTGATTGGATGAATGCTGTGTGATGAAAACAAAGTAGATCTAATTTGATTGGCTGTTGTACTGAGACCACACCAGCTGACACACGCAACGCTGATAGACAAGTACACAATGAAAAATACGGAGCGCTCCCGAATAACTTTTTCATCTTTGGGTTTTGGGGAAAGTAGCAAGTCATGTCAAGTCATGTCAATTCAAAAGGCTCAAGTCCAAGTGAAGTCACAAGTCATTGATGTTAAAGTCTAAGTCGAGTTGCAAGTCTTTTTACATTTTGTCAAGTCGAGTCTAAAGTCATCAAATTCATGACTCGAGTCTGACTCGAGTCCAAGTCATATGACTCGAGTCCACACCTCTGGTATCTGCAATATTTCTGTTATCTAATTCATACTTGCCAACCTTGAGACCTCCGATTTCGGGAGGTGGGAGCGTGGTCGGGGGTGGGGCGGGGCGTGGTTGGGGGCGTGGTTAAGAGAGGAGGAGTATATTGACAGCTAGAATTCACCAAGTCAAGTATTTCATATATATATATATATATATATATATATATATATATATATCTACATCCTGAAAATATGCAAACAAAACTGTGTTTAGATAATTGATACTTCAAACTTGCATAAATAAATATTAAGGAATATAACATAACTTGGTTTCTGAGAGTTTCAAAATGTAATGAATAAAATGCTAAAGTTGTTGATAAACAAGCAATTATTTTAATAATTAAATATGGTCATTTTAAATGAATTATTATGATAATTTAAAATCAATTATTTCAAATATGTTTATTTTAATGTATAATTCTATGGCTCGATGTAATAAGGAGTCAGGAAAAAATAAAAATAAAAATACAATTAATTTGGATGTTTTTAGCAAAATATAGTAAACATGTATTTTTTTTTTTTTTTTTTTTTTAGTTAATAAATATATTTATTTTTAGGTAAGACATAATAATACAATATATCTCTAGTCTGGATGATTTAGTTCTTGTCACCCTGTTGTCCTCCTGTCATGAAAAAAGGCTGTCCTCACTCAGGTCCGAGAGGGCGTGGCTTCCAGCTCATGCTGAAAATCGGGAGATTTTCGGGAGAATATTTGTCCCGGGAGATTTTCGGGAGAGGCGCTGAATTTTGGGAGTCTCCCGGAAATTTCGGGAGGGTTGGCAAGTATGATCTAATTAAACAAAAATCTGCATCTTATGTCTATAGATATGTTTAAAGTATATATGTACTAGAGAAAAAATAGAAAGATCAGAAAACATACATGCACAAACAAGCTGTCAATATATTGTAGTTTGACAATAGCATGTGTGAACTAGCCACATTAGCAGCAGCAATGCAGTCCTTAACAGAGGGATGTTAGCCGGTAGCTTCTTAACAACCCGGCACCAATACCGTTCTTAAAACCCCACTAAACATTACACAAACACAGTAACGTCTATTAATAGTCTAAATGAGTCTTATACAATTATCAAAATACTCACATCGTCAAAGACTAGAGCACCGATTGAACGTAGCAGAGAGAAAACAAGCTTGCATACATTAACGCAAGTCAAAACGGAAGCGGAAGTGACACTTGCAGTGTCAAGAAATGCTTCAAAATAAAGGTCTCTGGAAAACGTATACAAACATGGAGAATTTTTAACACTTATATTTTTACTCGTCCGAGTTTCCATGTTCTATCACTAATGCGACTGTTGGCCATATGCTCTCATACACCAGGTGGTGATTGTAAGCAGAATCAGAGCATGCCAAATTCTGCTAATTAGAAAGAGCTACTGTAGTAGTAGTTGTCACTAGTAAAAGCTCTCGGATGTAACGGATAACTATACACTTTCCACTGCTATTTGGTGTTTTATACTTATTTTTGTCTCTCTCACAGTGCCCATTACAATTAAATGCAAACAGGTCTATGCAATTTTGATGATGGTGTAATTTAGCGACAACACCCCGCAAGCTACCACCACAAATAGATTACAGTCCTGTGGGAAACACTGTAATTTGTTGTCCTACAAACACAATATAGTTATGTTTATGTTAGCAGGAACGCCACCAGCAAAGGAAAAGAAAATAAAACGTCCTATTTTTTTTATTTTTTTTATCTATTTCGCTTGAGCAAACTGATCTGGCTGCTATTTATTCTCAGTTCGCCATGCTGGTGTTGTGGAAACTCAATGGAGTGCAATGAAGGCAGACACATGACATTCCACAGAGCCTCCATTTCAACGCAAAGCTTGAAAAATAAATCAGCTCAGTCTACTGGAAGTTCCATTTATTTAAAAAAATAAAATAAAAAATCTGCGAGAGTTTATACGGCATCAATTTTAATTACGTTTGTTCGCTTTGTTTGCTGGGTAGGAGTACAATAAAGTGAACTTTCTGAGAGAAGACTTTCATTTATCTTTAATGGGCGACAATTCTGGTTTTCTGTGGTAAGAAGAGATGCAAAACTAATGCAATTTAGTCCAGTTATTAAATAACTATAAAGTGGAATGATAGTGAAGCCGATAGGATGATCTCATCCACGATGATGTCATTGGTGTGTGTGTGTGTGTGTGTGTGTTTGTGGGTGTGTACGTGTTACTCTAGAGGGAGTGCGTTGCTTTCCGTACCCCCAGTCTCCCAGAGCTTCAATGTTTTCCTGGGAGGCTTCACCCGTGTCAACATCAAATACTCACTGACGTGTGTGTGTGTTTGTGTGTGTAAAATGATGTGTTGGGGTGTTTGTTGTCAAACAAAAGGAAAAATAAGCTGTGGAAAACTTGACGGGGAATATTTTGGATTTGATGTTTTTCCCAGTTTTAACAGACACTCGAACATTCTTAAATGTCAATGTATCTTCTTCTTACATAAAGGGTCTCCAGAGTGCTGCCCGAGGGCCATTTATGTCCAATAGAAATTAAATAATTGATGATTAATAATATTATGTATTACACTTATATGCTTTGTCACTTTTTATACAAGGTTTTAGGGTTGTACGGTATACCGGTGTTAGTATAGTACCACAATACTAATTAACAATTTTCGGTATGATACCGTCTCTGAAAAGTACTCCCCTGCGCCCAGGTCGAAGTCACGTTGTGACATTGCTGGTTTACGAGCAGACAAGCATGTTCAGCGGCACACAATCACGGAGTACTTACAAGCAGACACAGTGTGTAGACAGAAAAGGGAGAACGGACGCATTTTGGCTTAAAAACTAACGATAAAGGTGAAGTTATAAAACTGAAACGCCCTCAGGAAGAGGTGTTTTAAGACATGGCTAGCTAGCTAGCGGCTAACGTCCCTCCATCGGCAGTGTTTTAGCTACTTCTAAATCACTAATCCTGGTCTCCATGGCGACAAATAAAGTACGTTTCTTACAAGTATCATCCCTGCAGGACGAGGAATAGCTAAACATGATTCACTACACACCGTAGCTCACCGGCGTCAAAATGTAAACAAACGCCATTGGTGGATCGACATCCACTGTAATGCTACCAAGTACAAGAGCGTATCTAGTCGATGTTACTATGATTATGTCAATATTTTTTGGCATCACAACATCTTCTTTCATTTTTTTTAAATTTATATTATGTTTATAAACTCAGGAAATATGTTCCTGGACACATGAGGACTTTGAATATGACCAATGTATGATCCTGTAACGACTTGGTATTGGATTGATACCCAAATTTGTGGTATCATCCAAAACTAATGTAAAGTATCAAACAACAGAAGAATAAGTGATTATTACATTTAAATGGGTTAAAGGGAATAAGCGGTAGAAAATGGATGGATGGATGGATAAATGGGTTGTACTTGTATAGCGCTTTTCTACCTTCAAGGTACTCAAAGCGCTTTGACACTACTTCCACATTTACCCATTCACACACACATTCACACACTGATGGAGGGAGCTGCCATGCAAGGCGCTAACCAGCAGCCATCAGGAGCAAGGGCGAAGTGTCTTGCTCAGGACACAACGGACATGACGAGGTTGGTACTAGGTGGGGATTGAACCAGGGACCCTCGGGTTGCGCACGGCCACTCTCCCACTGTGCCACGCCATCCATTTGAACAGAAGTGTAAATAGAACATGTTAAAAGAGAAAGTAAGCAGATATTAACAGTAAATGAACAAGTAGATTAATAATAAATGTTTACAGTTTGTCCCTCATAATGTTGACAAAATAATAGAATGATAAATGACACAATATGTTACTGCATACGTCAGCAGACTAATTAAGAGTCTTTGTTTGTTTACTTACTACTAAAAGACAAGTTGTCTTGTATGTTCACTATTTTATTTAAGGACTTAACTGCAATAATAAACATATGTTTAATGTACCCTAAGAGTTTTTGTTAAAAAAAAGCCAATAATGCAATTTTTTTGTGGTCCCCTTTCTTTAGAAAGGTACCGAAAAGTACCGAAATAATTTTAGTACCGTACCGGCACCAAAATATTGGTATCGTTACAACACTACAAGGTTTTGATGTTGTTTTGTTTAGATAGCCAAGCATATTGCTTGGCATATATAATGTATGTGAAGTGACATGCACACAAAACATGGCGTCACACACACTGCAGTGTGTTTACGGAAGTAAACATGATTTCAATTCATTTACAGGCCTGACCATAGTAAAGACGTTTACGTAACATATTTTTATATGTGTATAGTTGGAGCATTCCTCTTCCAGCGCGGACACGGAGGAGGGAGGAGGAGATCAGTTAGCTTGAATTAGATGTAGTGAAACAAGATTATAATTATAAATGCTTTGTACATTTTAACAGAAGGCTAATAGGGGCCGCGTTACAGCAGAGAGAAACCGGCAAAGAAGAGGAAATTAGCAAGTAAATTAATAAGTCAGGAGAGACAATATTAACCACTGAAAAGAGAAACTGAAAATTGTGATGTATTATGTTGTAACTGTATGCATGTACGAAATAAACTTAAACCATAAACCATAAACCAGTAGTAGATAGAGAAGAGCCGCAAGTTTATGGCGACTGAGGCCAAAGTGTTTGAACATTCCGTGGTTTTGGAAGGCACAAAAGTGAAATCAAGGATGGCTGCTCGCCAAGTAACGACATTTATTTATTTTTTCACTTAGCAGGCCGCTAAAGTTCTCATGTATTTAGTCTTCCATATACGTACAGTACAGGCCAATTGTTTGGACAGACCTTCTCATGTGTTTCCTTTATTTTCACGACTATTCACATTGTAGATTGTCACTGAAGGCATCACAACTATGAATGAACACATGTGTAGTTATGTACTTAACAAAAAAGGTGAAAAAACGGAAAACATGTTTTATATTCTAGTTTCTTCAAAATAGCCGTCCTTTGCTCTGATTAGTGCTTTGCACACTCTTGGCATTCTCTCGATGAGCTTCAAGAGGTAGTCACTTGAAATGGTTTTCAATTCACAGGTGTCATAGTTTTGATGCCTTCAGTGACAATCTACAATGTAAATAGTCATGAAAATAAAGAAAACGCATTGAAATGAGAAAGTGTGCCAAAACTTTTGGCCTGTACCATATATATATATATATATATATATATATATATATATATATATATATATATATATATACATATATATATATATATATATATATATCCATCCATCCATTTTCTACCGCTTATTCCCTTTGGGGTCGCGGGGGGAGCTGGAGCCTATCTCAGCTACAATCGGGCGGAAGGCGGGGTACACCCTGGACAAGTCGCCACCTCATCGCAGGGCCAACACAGATAGACAGACAACATTCACACTCACATCCACACACTAGGGCCAATTTAGTGTTGCCAATCAACTTATCCCCAGGTGCATGTCTTTGGAAGTGGGAGGAAGCCGGAGTACCCGGAGGGAACCCACGCAGTCACGGGGAGAACATGCAAACTCCACACAGAAAGATCCCGAGCCCGGGATTGAACCCAAGACTACTCAGGACCTTCGTATTGTGAGGCAGATGCACTAACCCCTCTGCCACCGTGAATCCCTATATATATATAAATATATGTCTTAATAAGGTTATCCAAAAAATAGTGCTCGATACCGTAGTAGAGCGCAATATATGTATGTGTGGGAAAAAAATCACAAGACTATTTCATCTCTACAGGCCTGTTTCATGAGGGGGGGTACCCTCAATCGTCAATCGTACCGTCAATCGTGACGATTGAGGGTACCCCCCCTCATGAAACAGGCCTGTAGAGATGAAATAGTCTTGTGATTTTTTTCCCACACATACATATATTATAAATATATATATATATATATATATATATATACATACATATATATATATATATATATATATATATATATATATATATATATACACACGTAGTAGTAGTAGTAAGTAAACAAACAAAGACTCCTAATACACGTTAGGTCAGGAAAAACAGGAAAAACACAGAGGCTATATCATCCCTACAAGCCTGTTTCGCAGGTTTCCGTGCTCGGAAACCACAAACCTAACGTATATTCCGCTCTACTAGCTTGTTTTTTTTATTTATTTATATATATATATATATATATATATATATATATATATATACATATATATATATATATATATATATATATATATAATCATTATAGTCGCTATACTATACATTAACATCATATATATATGTACACATATATATGTGTATATATATGTCCCTGGCCAAATTTTTTTTAGACCAATGCGGCTGCCGCCTCTCCGACTACCACCGAACATTTACTCACAAAAAAGAACAGAGACGGAATCACCAATACGTGGGCTTCTTTGTTTAAACACTTAATTCTGGGGACTGATAGAAGCAATGTTTGGCTGTACGATAACCAAGAAGGTGTATGAAAAACGAGGCAAATGTTCATACATAAAGTGGGGGTTATGAAACACGGGGTACCACCATTGGATTGGTTCTAGCATCTCTAATGTACACAATGTATCAAAGTGGCCCCCCGACCCTTCAAGGAAAAAGTTACATACTTGGGTCCATCACACTTTTAGAGGTTATTTAGAATTGGACAAAAAAATAGGATCCAGAGCAGCAGTGTTCAGTCGAAATGGGTCGATGTGGTTCTGAGATCCCTGAGCGAGTTAAATTTCCCTCCAACAAATAAAACATTAGCATACTTGACGTTAACGAGCGATGGGTTATTCCTTAATGGCCTCATATTTTCCTCATTGAGGAAGCGTGCAAAGCTAATTAATGAGCAATTATGCGCTAATGGCGGCGTATTCATGAGCCCTCTGCCTATTAGCCTCCAATAAATACTTATTAGGAGGCAGTGATTGCTAACTGGCTTATCATCAACACGCTCATCTGACTCGTTAAGAACATCTCAGGCTAGTTACAGCCTCTTTTTGTAGTGTTATCTTCCCCATAAAGTGGTTTAATTGGACCTAAAGTGTGAGCTTGCTGGATGGTCCACTTTCTTAGCTTCTCTTTGCAACAACCACGACGTCGCCGAGTTGCGCTTGAGGGCAAAGTGACAGCTGGCGAGCGAGTCAAGTTTGTCTTCCACTTGACTTGCGCTAACGTTTGACTGAACCCTGACCTGCTGACACGCTCCTACACACATGCCTTTGACTTCACCGTTATTTACGTTATATCTGGCGTAAAGACGCACACGCTTCACGCGGAAGGTCGGCAGTTGTGTTCAAAATCAGCCGTGTTGGCTCATAAACGGGACTGGTTTGTCTCACAGTGAGACATGTGCTGTATCTAAAATGATCTTTTGAGTACAACATGCACTGTCAGTACTTGGATGTTGCACTCAAAACACCTAACCTCATGTTGCAAAGCTTAAAACAGTGTTTTTCCAAACCTTTTTTGAGCCAAGGCACATTTTTTCGCGTTGAAAAAATCCGGAGGCACAACACCAGCAGAAATCATTAAAAAACAAAACTCAGTTGACAGTAAAAAGTATTTGTTGCAATTGTTGGACATGACTTTAAACCATAACTAACCATGCATCACTATAGCTCTTGTCTCAAAGTAGGTGTACTGTCACGACCTGTCACATCACGCCGTGACTTATTTTGAGTTTTTTCTGCTGTTTTCCTGTGTATAGTGTTTTAGTTCTTGTCTTGCGCTCCTATTTTGGTGGCTTTTTCTCTTTTTTTTGGTATTTTCCTGTAGCAGTTTCATGTCTTCCTTTGAGCGATATTCCCCGCATCTACTTTGTTTTAGCAATCAAGAATATTTCAGTTGTTTTTAATCCTTCTTTGTGGGGACATTGTTGATTTTCATGTCATGTTTGGATGTACTTTGTCTTTGCACCATAGTAAGTCTTTGCTGTCGTCCAGCATTGTGTTTTTGTTTACTTTGTAGGCAGTTCAGTTTTAGTTTCGTTCTGCATAGCCTTCCCTAAGCTTCAATGCCTTTTCTTAGGGCAGGGGTCGGCAACCTTTACCACTCAAAGAGCCATTTTGACCCGTTTCACAAAATAAAGAAAACAATGGGAGCCACCAAACTCTTTTGAAATTTAAAATGAAATAACACTGCATACAAAGTTTTTTTTTTGCTTTGTGTTATGTATAAAGCAGGGGTCTCAGAAACGCGGCCCGCACCTTAAAATGAAAATGTAATGTTAGTGCGGCCTGCAAGTTTTGTATGAATGCCGCTTGACCGCATCACACTTGCCAACCCTCCCAATATTTCCGGTAGACTTCCGAATTTCAGAGCAACTATTTTTTCGAATGTTTGCTGATTTTCACCCAAACAACAATAGTAAGGGCGTGCTATGAAGGCACTGCCTTTAGCGCCCTCTACAACCTGTACAAACAGCTTGCCAGCCCAGTCACATGTTGTACCCGGCCTCTGCTAACACCAAACCCCACCCCAACCCTCCTCCGTGCGTCGGTTGGGGTGGGCGGGGTTGGGGGGGCGCTGGGTTTGGTGGTAGCGGGGTGTATAATGTAGCCCGGAAGAGTTAGGGATGCATGGGATTCTAGGTATTTGTTCTGTTGTGTTTATGTTGTGTTACGGTGCGGATGTTCTCCCGAAATGTGCTTGTCATTCTTGTTTGGTGTGGGTTCACAGTGTGGCGCATATTAGTAAGAGTGTTAAAGTTGTTTATATCACAACCCTCAGTGTAACCTGTATGGCTATTGACCAAGTATGCCTTGCAGTCACTTAGGTGTGTAAGCAGAAACCGCATACTACATGTGACCGGGCCAGCACGCAGATAGCATGGTGTAAAAGCGTACGCGAAGACATGTTGTAGAGGCGGCACGGCGTTAATATCGGAGAATATTTGCCCCGGGAGATTTCCGGGAGAGGCACTGATATCCGGAAACCTCCCGGAAAGACCGGGGGGTCGGCAAGTATGCAGCTGAGCCGCATCAGAGTGATCAAAGAGCCGTATGCGACTCCGGAGCCGAGGGTTGCCGACCCCTGTCTTAGGGGCACTCACCTTTTGTTCATTTTTTTTGTTTAACCTCTAAAGGCCTTAGTGGCCACATGTGTGGACGGCACCTTTTAGCTCTTATTTCCAAAATTGTGTACACTACTGAATTGGGGTCTTATGCCGACATATGGACACTTATATACTGCTATCTGGTGGTGTCAGAAGAATAAAACATACAATGGAATTTGGAAAAAAAAGTGTAAAAATAAAAATTTGCATGTCACTACACATGAAGTACACGTTTGTGCACTTATGGACTAAGTACATCATATTAAAAGATGATTTTTAGTTTTTATTCTAATTAGGGTCCAATAAGCCCAAATAGCAAAGATTAAAAAAAAAAAAAGCATGTAAACAAACAGATTGGGCCTTAAGAGGTTAAGCATTAGACAACTTTTTACCTGCACCCTGCCTCCCGCTGTTTACGACATCTACAAAGCAATTAGCTACCGGCTGACACCTACTGATATGGAAGAGTATTACACGGTTACTCTGCTGAGCTTTATCATCTATTATTACACCCAAAAATGTGTTTTATTTTACCCTTTCAATATCTATTCCATCTATTTGTATTTTATCTTTGACTTTCTCTTCTACTGTTACCAAATAGCATTATTTTAGTTTTACCGAGATTCAAAGATAGTCTGTTTTTGTTAAACCATCTTTTTAATTTGTTCATTTCTTCTGTTATTATTTGTAGTGACGGTTGTTACCAATGTTAGGAAAAACAGCGTTAGAAACTATGCTGTTACTTTTACTAGCAACGAGTAATCTAATTTATTACCTTTACGTACGTTACAACGCCGTTACAGATGCATTTGATATCACGGAGCAGGTTGCTTTTGACGTGGTTGTATATCAACAAGACAGCGTCAGAAGCACAGCCAGTTCAATGCAGAAAGTAACCTTTTACTAATAAAAACCAACAACCAGCACCACAATAAAATTAACTTGACATTGATATTAACTATTAAATATTAATATCCACACACGCACATACACACATTCTTACTACTACTACTACGAGGGAATAATAAACAACAAATCAATGATTTATGTGACAAGCTTTGCAATCTGTTTGTGGACAAGGAAATAGAACGGCACATTTAATTTCTTTATTAACTAGCGCCAACACAATCCAGAGAAAAGATTGGACGGCAAACTGCTCTCGCTGACATCACACATCACTTTTCACCGTCTGTTAAAGACGCACACACACACACAAACTTTGTTCTCATGAAACATTTCTCAACTGCATAAGACAGATATTTGAATTTTTTTAAAAATTCCTTTCCCTAATAATTACATTTATTAAAGAGTAATTATGTTACTGATTCAATTACTTTTTTGGTAAAGTAAGAAATAACTAATTATTCACTTTTTAAAAGTAATTTTCAGAACACTGGTTGTAACACAAACATTTAATTCCAGTTCCATTGACAATCTCTCTTGAATAGCTGTTGAAAGCTTACAAGGTAATAAATAGTCAACAAGTTTAAAGGGGAACATTATCACAATTTCAGAAGGGTTAAAACCATTAAAAATCAGTTCCCAGTGGCTTATTATATTTTTCGAAGTTTTTTTCAAAATTTTACCCATCACGCAATATCCCTAAAAAAAGCTTCAAAGTGCCTGATTTTAACCATCGTTATAAACACCCGTCCATTTTCCTGTGACGTCACATAGTGAAGTCAACACAAACAAACATGGCGGAAAGAACAGCAAGCTATAGCGACATTAGCTCGGATTCAGACTCGGATTTCAGCGGCTTAAGCGTGTCAACAGATTACGCATGTATTTAAACGGATGGTTGTAGTGTGGAGGCACGTAGCGAAAACGAAATTGAAGAAGAAACTGAAGCTATTGAGCCATATCGGTTTGAACCGTATGCAAGCGAAACCGACGAAAACGACACAACAGCCAGCGACACGGGAGAAAGCGAGGACGAATTTGGCGATCGCCTTCTAACCAACGATTGGTATGTGTTTGTTTGGCATTAAAGGAAACTAACAACTATGAACTAGGTTTACAGCATATGAAATAAATTTGGCAACAACATGCACTTTGAGAGTGCAGACAGCCCAATTTTCATCAATTAATATATTATGTAGACATACCCTCATCCGCGCTCTTTTCCTGAAAGCTGATCTGTCCAGTTTTGGAGTTGATGTCAGCAGGCCAGGGAAGCTAGGGTTGATATTCTTCTCTTGATCATCTTCGGTGGCATAAGGGACGGTGTGAGCCAAGACATCCAGGCGGTTTAGCTCGCTCGTCTGCGGGAACAAACTGCCGCCATTGCTTGCCGTGCTACCGAGGGCCTTTGTCCCTGAATTGCTCACACACTCCGGCAGATTCAATGGGGGTCTGGCGGCAGATTTCTTTGACTTTATCGTTGGAAATGCATCTGCTTTGAGTGTCGCAGGATATCCACACATTCTTGCCATCTCTGTCGTAGCATAGCTTTCGTCGGTAAAGTGTGCGGAACAAACGTCCAATTTCTTGCCACTTTCCCATCTTTGGGCCACTGGTGCAACTTGAATCCGTCCCTGTTCGTGTTGTTACACCCTCCGACAACACACCGACGAGGCATGATGTCTCCAAGGTAAGGAAAACAGTCGAAAAAAAACGGAAAATAACAGAGCTGATTTGACTCGGTGTTTGAGAAAATGGCGGATTGCTTCCCGATGTGACGTCACGTTGTGACGTCATCGCTCCGAGAGCGAATATTAGAAAGGCGTTTAATTCGCCAAAATTCACCCATTTAGAGTTCGGAAATCGGTTAAAAATATATATGGTCTTTTTTCTGCAACATCAAGGTATATATTGACGCTTACATAGGTCTGGTGATAATGTTCCCCTTTAAATATGGTTGAGAATCAACACTGCACGATACAATTCGGATGTTTGATTCCTGATTCAAATCCATTCTCGATATACTGTATATTTTTCAGAGTGAATTACTTTGTACAATAGAACCTTCAGATGTGAATTATTTTTTTCCAGCATCCGCATTTTTCCCAATTATGGTTATTCAGTCGACTCATCGTAAAAGATCATCGCAAGCGTTTAAATAGAAAATGCTCTCAACCCAGACAAAGGTTCTAAAAGGATGAGAGACTGTGTAGTGATTACACAGCCGCAGGAGCATAATCCTGGCTTTAGACCAGGGGTCCCCAAACTGACAGCTGCCAGCGTCCAAAATCCGGCCCGTGGGAAGTCCCAAGTTAAAAAAAAACTAATATTTTTATAATTATTATTTTTTTAAATCTGTCCTTTCTAATCCATTTTCTATCGCTTGTTACTCTCTGTGTCTCCTAGCCGCTCAGGCAAATCATATTGTCTAAAAATGCATTTTTCCATCGATAACGTGACATCATCGCGCTCTTTCAGTCAATTAGTGCGCAAGGAATATCTATATATATATACATACATACATATATATATATATATACATATATATATATATATAGCTAGAATTCACTGAAAGTCAAGTATTTCCTATATATATATATAAATATATATATATATATATATATATATTTAGGAAATACTTGACTTGGTGAATTCTAGTTGTAAATATACTCCTCCCCTCTTAACCACGCCCCAACCACGCCCCCCGGCCCACCCCCGACCACGCCCACCACCTCCCGAAATCGGAGGTCTCAAGGTTGGCAAGTATGTTGTTATTAGTGAGAATATACTTATTTTAAGGTAATTTTGGGTTCATTGAGGTTAGCTAATTTTACTTGTTTTGTAAAGTCTTGACAAGCCAAATGTTCTTGTTCTATTGGCAGATAATTTTGCTTAGTTCAAATAAAATACCCCTAATTTTTTTTTTTTTTTTCCTTGTTTTTGAACACTGACTTTTTGCAGTGCAGGTGCACTTTTGTGAGACAGCGTTTTATATATATATATATATATATATATTTATATATATATATATATATATATATATATATAAATATAAAACGCTGTCTCTGCTCCACATGCTGTAAGTCTTTGCTGTCGTCCAGCATTCTGTTTTTGTTTACTTTGCAGCCAGTTCAGTTTTAGTTTTGTTCTGCATAGCCATCCCTAAACTTCAAAGCCTTTTCTTAGGGGCGCTCACTTTTTGTTTATTTTTGGTTTAAGCATTAGATACCTTTTTACCTGCACACTGCCTCCCGCTGTCGTCTGCATATTGGGATCACAACAAACCATCGTCGTCTCACACACGTGTTCCCGACATCTACAAAGCAATTAGCTGCTACAGCACATTATTTGCGGATTATAATTACTTGTTTGTAAAAAATAGTTTTAACTCAATTAGGTGAAATTACATAATCTCCTACGGCACACCAGACTGTATCTCACGGTACATTAGTGTGCCGCTGCACAGTGGTTGAAAAACACTGCTTTAAGGGACTGAACTGATTGACTGACTTAAAACAAATTCAATGTTTTGGTGCGTGCTGGTGTTTTTTTTTTTTTTAAGGCTGTCCATTTTTTTCATTTAGAAAATGTATTATTATATATCTCTTGCATGAAAATATGTCTTTCCATCCAACCATTTTCTACAGCTTGTCCCTCTCAAGGTCGCGGGAGGAGTACTGTTTGTACAATTGATAACAGGTGCAGGCCGCCCTATTTGAATGAGGTTTTTGCATGGACTGTGCGGCTTTCACTATGGAAACACTAATTTACTGCAAATTCATGTTATTATGCTCCTACCTGTGGTGTTTTGCTACGTTTTCAAACAAGCCGCAGACATGTACGTATGTACATCTTTTCATGGCATTTTAGAAGCATTTTAGCTTGCACTCCTTATTCTGCTTACTTAAGAGACACAAGTTTCAAAACATTTCAATAATGAATAAAGCAAAATACGTCCTGGGCCAAAAATCACTTCATATTCTCTACTGCTCGCTAGTATTACCATATCTGAGTTATTGTGCAGAAATATGGGGAAATAACTACAAATGTGCGCTACATTCGCTAACCGTGTTACAAAAAAGATCAATTAGAATAATACATAATGTTGGATATAGAGAACATGCAAACCCTTTATTTATTGAGTTAAAAATATTGAAGTTCGATGATTTGGTAAAATTGCAAACAGCTAAAATGATGTACAAAGCAAACTATAACCTGCTACCAAAGAATGTACAACAATTCTTCTCAACTAAAGAGAAGAAATATAACCTTAGAGGAAAATCTAATTTAAAACATTTGTATGCACGTACAACACTTATAACCTTTAGCATATCAGTATGTGAAATTAAATGATGGAATGGATTAAGTAATGAAGTTAAACATTGTTCTGATATAATCCAGTTTAAGAGGTTGTTCAAATTAATGGTGCTTACAAAGTACAAACCCCGTTTCCATATGAGTTGGGGAATTGTGTTAGATGTAAATATAAACGGAATACAATGATTTGCAAATCCTTTTCAACCCATATTCAGTTGAATATGCTACAAAGACAACATATTTGATGTTTAAACTGATAACCTTTTTTTTTTTTTGCAAATAATCATTAACTTTAGAATTTGATGCCAGCAACATGTGACAAAGAAGTTGGGAAAGGTGGCAATAAATACTGATAAAGTTGAGGAATGCTCATCAAACACTTATTTGGAACATCCCACAGGTGTGCAGGCTAATTGGGAACAGGTGGGTGCCATGATTGGGTATAAAAACAGCTTCCCAAAAAATGCTCAGTCTTTCACAAGAAAGGATGGGGCGAGGTACACCCCTTTGTCCACAACTGCGTGAGCAAATAGTCAAACAGTTTAAGAACAACGTTTCTCAAAGTGCAATTGCAAGAAATTTAGAGATTTCAACATCTACGGTCCGTAATATCACCAAAAGGTTCAAAGAATCTGGAGAAAACACTCCACGTAAGCGGCATGGCCGGAAACCAACATTGAATGACCGTGACCTTCGATCCCTCAGACGGCACTGTATCAAAAACCGACATCAATCTCTAAAGGATATCACCACATGGGCTCAGGAACACTTCAGAAACCCACTGTCAGTAACTACAGTTGGTCGCTACATCTGTAAGTGCAAGTTAAAGCTCTACTATGCAAAGCGAAAGCCATTTATCAACAACATCCAGAAACGCCGCGGGCTTCTCTGGTCCCGAGATAATCTAAGATAGAGTGATGCAAAGTGGAAAAGTGTTCTGTGGTCGGACGAGTCCACATTTCAAATTGTTTTTGGAAACTGTGGACGTCGTGTCCTCCGGACCAAAGAGGAAAAGAACCATCCGGATTGTTATAGGCGCAAAGTTGAAAAGCCAGCTTCTGTGATGGTATGGGGGTGTATTCGTGCCCAAGACATGGGTAACTTACACATCTGTGAAGGCGCCATTAATGCTGAAAGGTACATACAGGTTTTGGAGCAACATATGTTGCCAACCAAGCAACGTTACCTAGACGCCCCTGCTTATTTCAGTAAGACAATGCCAAGCCACGTGTTACATCAACGTGGCTCCATAGTAAAAGATTGCGGATACTAGACTGGCCTGCCTGTAGTCCAGACCTGTCTACCATTGAAAATGTGTGGCGCATTATGAAGCCTAAAATACCACAACGGAGACCCCCGGACTGTTGAACAACTTAAGCTGTACATCAAGCAAGAATGGGAAATAATTCCACCTGAGAAGCTCCTCAGTTCCCAAACGTTTACTGAGTGTTGTTAAAAGGAAAGGCCATGTAACACTGTGGTGAACATGCCCTTTCCCAACTACTTTGGCACCTGTTGCAGCCATGAAATTCTAAGTTAATTATTATTTGCAAAAAAAAAAAAAGTTTATGAGTTTGAACATCAAATATGTTGTCTTTGTAGTGCATTCAAATGAATATGGGTTGAAAAGGATTTGCAAATCATTGTATTCCGTTTATATTTACATCTAACACAATTTCCCAACTCATATGGAAACGTTTGTACGAAGAAGAAGAATTATGAGAAATACTTTCATCCTTATTGAAAATAAGATATTCTTCATCTCAGTATGTTAATAATGACTGAATTAATTAATTACATATTACAAAACTGTTGTGTATAGTAATTCACAGATGTTATTTTATTATAAAAAGGTCAGTAAATGAATGTATATATTTGTAAACACTCTGACGTGGGAAAGGGGTAGGATTAAATAAGCTTTGCTTCTTCCTACTCCTTTTCGGACATGATGTAAAGTGAAATGATATGAAACTGTGTGATGTATTATACTGTAAGTGTGTTCATGTTCGAAATAAACTAAAGAAAGAAAGAAAGAAAGAAAGTTTAGTTGATCTGCTTCTCAAGTTGGCACATGTTTTAATGCACACACACTTTTAGTAGCTCAGGCCCTAAGTGTAAGTACACAGGTGCACCAATTGAAACTCAGAGACGGTCCTAAAAGTAGCTTTACTACAAACGCTAAACTTTTACTGCTTTACTCTGTTTCCAAACATTTCTGAGGCATCCTGAAGGAAAACTTTCAAGTGTGTTTCCCTCGAGTGACTTTATCGCCTTTTTTGGAGCCCGACTCTTCAAACGGAAACGCTGCGGCGGCGGCAGCATTTGCTCTGCCAAAGCCGGCAAGCACGCACCTGCGCACGGCGTGACACCATTTTGATCAAAAGAGGCAACTTTTGAAAGTGCATAATCAAATAAAAGGAATTATTCATACAAAATGACACGTCTCTCCACGCGAGCAGCGCTTGCCTTTGAATCTCCAAATGAAGCGTTGTCATCTTCCTGTGCTGTCACTATATGTCCACCAGCACTTTGCTCTCTCTCTGCAAAGGCAACATGTATCTCTCGGATGCCTCTGGCTTAGGGGGTTGCCACGGTAACGGCGGGATGCACTCAAGCCTCGCTTCCACGCAGCTGGGACCCGTGCAGTGCCGTCACCTCCGGGGGTTAAGCGGGGGGGCTCCGATGCTTGGAAATCAGAGTGTACAAAGTGGGGATTAATTGTGTAGTTGCGCGCTAATAAGGATCACTGTGTTTGCGAGTCGCCGGGTCACATGGCGATCAGAGATGAGATGATGAGATGAGACAGCGAGAGGAAGGGGAAAGAGAAAAAAAATCCATGGGAATGAAGCAAATAGAAATATGCTAATGGCGGCGATGGAGGCAGGCATGGAGGCGGCGTGTACGTGTGCGTACATGTGTGCGTAAATGTGTGTGTGCATGTTTGCATCCCTTCAAAGGCGGCGACGACAAGACCGGCAGACGTCCTCCGCCGAGGAGAAACTTCTGAGTGCTGTCAAGAAAATGTTTCTACCCCCCAAAAGTAACTTCTATCAGTAAGTGCAGTAAACTTTAGTCAAACGCTCCCACGGGAAGTGTTTTTATTTCATATTTCATAGCTCATATGAAACTATCACACTTAATTTAAGTCAATCTTCTCTGCTGTCACAACTGACACAATTTGACCGTTTTTAGGGCAACATTTAGTAATTGACTGCGGTATAATATTTTAGTGCTTATTTGGCCCTACCTGATCACCTTCGCTCATAAACCACATTATAATGGGACTATCTGTAGTCCATACCTCCATACTGTAGGTCAGGGGTTCGGGAACCTTTTTGGCTGAGAGAGCCATGAAAGCCAAATATATCAAAATGTATTTCCGTGAGAGCCATATAATATTTTTTAACACTGAATACAACTACCGTATTTTTCGGAGTATAAGTCGCACCGGAGTATAAGTCGCACCTGCCAAAAATGCATAATAAAAAAGGAAAAAAACATATATAAGTCGCACCATGAAAAAACTGCGACTTATTGTCGGAAAAATACGGTAAATGCGTGCATTTTTAAGTAAGACCAACATTTTGCAGTATAATAAGTATCTTATTTTTAATAACATTGTTATTCTGAAGTTCACCAATCATAAATAAAATACTTCTTATCGTTAATGCGACTTCTTGAACAGGTGCGGTAGAAAACAGATGGATGGATTAAAATGAATGAGAATGTTTTATATTTCGAACGTTATTTTTAACACTGTGATTGCCAGTAGAATTATTCATTACTTATCATGTTAAGCAATGTCAGCTAAGATATATCTGAGAGCCAGATGCAGTCATCAAAAGAGCCACATCTGGCTCGAGAGCCATAGGTTCCCTACCCCTGCTGTAGGTGGTATGCATAGTAACTAAGTATTTGGACTAGCGATGGGCGATATGACCTAAAATCTATATTGCGATACATATTGCAGTATTTTGCAATAATGATATACAGTACAGGCCTAAAGTTTGGATACACTTTCTCATTTGAATGCGTTTTTTCTTTATTTTCAAGACTATTTACATTGTAGATTGTCAATGAAGGCATCAAAACTATGACACCTGTGATACCTCTTGAAGTGTTACGTACGGGAGGAGTAGACGGCACAGACCACAAGGGGGCATAGTGGCTCAATGAGTTATTATATATATAAAATTAAATCAAATCAAATCAAATCAACTTTATTTATAAAGCACATTTAAATTTTACCACAGGGGTAGCCAGGGGCGCCGCTAGGGATTTTGGGCCCCATGAAAAGAATCTTTACAGGGCCCCCAACACAGTGTCATTATTTTTTCTGTATTATAATTTCATCATCATTAGGGGCCTCTCTGGGCCCCCCTCCATCATGGGCCCCTAGAATCCGTCTCCTTTACCCCCCCTTTTCGGCGCCCCTGGGGGTAGCCAAAGTGCTGTACAATGGGCAGGTTAAAAGATAAGAGAACCGAGCAAACACAACACAACACAAACAGAGCACGATAAAAAATAAATAAAACCTAAAAACAGGTTCACAGCAGGTGCATTATGGGGGGCCATACTAGGATGGAGATCACTCAGTGTTAAAAGCCATGGAATAAAAGTATGTTTTTAAGAGCGATTTAAAAACAGGAAGAGAGGAGGCCTGTCTAACACTCAGAGGTAAGTCGTTCCAGAACTTGGGAGCAGCAGCGGCGAAAGCTCTGTCACCTCTAAGCTTCAGCCTTGTGTCAGGGACGGTCCATAGCAGCTGATCTTAGGGATCGGGGGGGCTGTAAGGCTGAAGGAGGTCGGAGAGATATGTTGGAGCGAGGTTGTTTAGACATTTAAAAACAAATAGAAGTTTAAAATTGGTAACGCACAGGGAGCCAGTGAAGGTACACTAGTATAGGGGTGCGTGAGGACAATAGGTTGATTGGCAACACTAAATTGGCCCTAGTGTGTGAATGCGAGTATGAATGTTGTTTGTCTATCTGTGTTGGCCCTGCGATGAGGTGGCGACTTGTCCAGGGTGTACACCGCCTTCCTACCGAATGCAGCTGAGATAGGCTCCAGCACCCCCCGCGACCCCAAAAGGGACAAGCGGTAGAAAATGGATGGAATATATATATATATATATATATATATATATATATATATATATATATATATATATATATATATATATATTTATATATATGTATAATACTGAAACAATAATAATATAAAGAGAATGAAGTGTGATTAAATCCAAACGTGTGTGTGTGTGCAAGATTATGTGTGGAATTAACTATTTGTGTGTTACCGGGAGTGTTGAGCGAGAGGCGGAAGTCCCGGAGGGGAAAGGCAGGCTCGAATGTCCGTGAAGCAAGCAGGAAGTCGGGGTGGGCTATAGCGGGGTGTAGGAGGTCTGTGTCCAAGCGGGAGATCGAGATCCATGAGGCAGTCCGGGAAGCAAGGGGAACAAGGAATGACGAGACACACAGCACGTCAACGCGGGAACGGAGGTCTACAGTAGGATCGACAAGGAGGACATGAGACGATCAATAACACGGGAAAGAAAAACACACTGAGCAATGTGTGCATCTAGCTGGGTTACGGTACACGAACGGGTGGTTATGTTCCGGCCCGGGATAGCAGGTTGTGCAGGCTTTTGAAGGCAGGACCTCTGATCAACTTCAGGTGTGCTGATTACCGGTGATTGACTGCAGCTGCCGGCTGCAGCAGGACTGACACGAGCAGGTGCGCTCTTGGAGGCGCAATCAGCATAGCGCACAGATGAGGGCGCATTGGAATGAATTGGCCGTAACATTAAGCTCCTCAAGAGAATGCCAAGAGTGTGCAAACAGTAATCAGATCAAAAGGGTGGCTATTTCATACTTGCCAACCCTCCCAAATTTTCCGGGAGACTCCCGAAATTCAGCGCCTCTCCCGAAAACCTCCCGGGACAAATATTCTCCCGAAAATCTCCCGGTTTTCAGCCGGAGCTTCAGGCCATGCCCCTTCCAGCTCCATGCGGACCTGAGTGAGGACAGCCTTTTTTCACGTCTGCTTTCCCACGATATAAACAGCGTGCCTGCCCAATCACGTTATTCCATACGAGGCGTCCGGCAGACTGCCGATGAGCATGGTGCAGATGGACAAGATCTTCTCGGCGTCCGTGTTGGCGCACACGTTGCCAAAGCCGACGCTGGTCAGGCTGCTGACGGTGAAGTAGAGGGCGGCGATGTACGATCTGCGCACGGACGGGCCGCCGACCGTGTTGTTGACGTAGGGCATCTCCAGGCGTTTGGAGCCATCCTTGGGGAAGAGACGGGAGGACAACAGGGTGACAAGAACTAAATCATCCAGACTAGAGATACATTGTATTATTATGTTTATCTTACCTAAAAATAAACATATCTATTAATAATAAAAAAAAAAAAACGAAATAAATTTTTACTATATTTTGCTAAAAACAACAAAATGAATTGTATTTTTATTTGTATTTTTTTTTACTCCTTATTACATCCAGTCATAGAATTATACATTAAAATAAACATATTTGAAATAATTAATTTTAAATGATCATAATAATTCATTTAAAATGACCATATTTAATTATTAAAATAATTGCTTGTTTATCAACAACTTTAGCATTTTATTCATTACATTTTGAAGCTCTCAGAAGCCAAGTTATGTTATATTCCTTAAGATTTATTTATGCAAGTTTGAAGTATCAATGATCTAAACACAGTTTTGTTTGCATATTTTCAGGATGTAGATATACATATATATACAGGTAAAAGCCAGTAAATTAGAATATTTTGAAAAACTTGATTTATTTCAGTAATTGCATTCAAAAGGTGGAACTTGTACATTATATTTATCCATTGCACACAGACTGATGCATTCAAATGTTTATTTCATTTAATTATGATGATTTGAAGTGGCAACAAATGAAAATCCAAAATTCCGTGTGTCACAAAATTATAATATTGTGTAAGGCTAATACAAAAAAGGGATTTTTAGAAATGTTGGCCAACTGAAAAGTATGAAAATGAAAAATATGAGCATGTACAATACTCAATACTTGGTTGGAGCTCCTTTTGCCTCAATTACTGCGTTAATGCGACGTGGCATGGAGTCGATGAGTTTCTGGCACTGCTCAGGTGTTATGAGAGCCCAGGTTGCTCTGATAGTGGCCTTCAACTCTTCTGCGTTTTTGGGTCTGGCATTCTGCATCTTCCTTTTCACAATACCCCACAGATTTTCTATGGGGCTAAGGTCAGGGGAGTTGGCGGGCCAATTTAGAACAGAAATACCATGGTCCGTAAACCAGGCACGGATAGATTTTGCGCTGTGTGCAGGCGCCAAGTCCTGTTGGAACTTGAAATCTCCATCTCCATAGAGCAGGTCAGCAGCAGGAAGCATGAAGTGCTCTAAAACTTGCTGGTAGACGGCTGCGTTGACCCTGGATCTCAGGAAACAGAGTGGACCGACACCAGCAGATGACATGGCACCCCAAACCATCACCCAACCATGCAAATTTTGCATTTCCTTTGGAAATCGAGATCCCAGAGTCTGGAGGAAGACAGGAGAGGCACAGGATCCATGTTGCCTGAAGTCTAGTGTAAAGTTTCCACCATCAGTGATGGTTTGGGGTGCCATGTCATCTGCTGGTGTCGGTCCACTCTGTTTCCTGAGATCCAGGGTCAACGCAGCCGTCTACCAGCAAGTTTTAGAGCACTTCATGCTTCCTGCTGCTGACCTGCTCTATGGAGATGGAGATTTCAAGTTCCAACAGGACTTGGCGCCTGCACACAGCGCAAAATCTACCCGTGCCTGGTTTACGGACCATGGTATTTCTGTTCTAAATTGGCCCGCCAACTCCCCTGACCTTAGCCCCATAGAAAATCTGTGGGGTATTGTGAAAAGGAAGATGCAGAATGCCAGACCCAAAAACGCAGAAGAGTTGAAGGCCACTATCAGAGCAACCTGGGCTCTCATAACACCTGAGCAGTGCCAGAAACTCATCGACTCCATGCCACGTCGCATTAACGCAGTAATTGAGGCAAAAGGAGCTCCAACCAAGTATTGAGTATTGTACATGCTCATATTTTTCATTTTCATACTTTTCAGTTGGCCAACATTTCTAAAAATCCCTTTTTTGTATTAGCCTTACACAATATTCTAATTTTGTGACACACGGAATTTTGGATTTTCATTTGTTGCCACTTCAAATCATCAAAATTAAATGAAATAAACATTTGAATGCATCAGTCTGTGTGCAATGAATAAATATAATGTACAAGTTCCACCTTTTGAATGCAATTACTGAAATAAATCAAGTTTTTCAAAATATTCTAATTTACTGGCTTTTACCTGTATATATATATGAAATACTTGACTTGGTGAATTCTACCTGTAAATATACTCCTCCCCTCTTAACCACGCCTCGCCCCACCCCCAACCACGCCCCCACCCCTCCACCCCCACCCCCCACCTCCCGAAATCGGAGGTCTCAAGGTTGGCAAGTATGCTATTTTGAAGAAACTAGAATATAAAACATGTTTTCAGTTATTTCACCTTTTTTTTTGTTAAGTACATAACTCCATATGTGTTCATTCATAGTTTTGATGCCTTCAGTGACAATCTACAATATAAATAGTCATGAAAAGAAAGAAAACGCATTGAATGAGAAGGTGTTAGCCTGTACTGTATATCAGGATATATTATTTGGTATATAAGAGAGATTGGAGCCATTTCAAAACAGGTTACAGAAGGCTCCTAATTTGGTTGTTGATGTAAGTGGGAACATATTGTGTCCAGGGACGGCTGCTATAGCCCCGCCAGAAATCTGTTTTAGCCCAGTTCAGTCCCCATGCATTTTTTTTATTTTATATGTTTGAATATTTGTATTTATTCAAGTCAAAACACATTGAACATTTCCCAAGTAGCCACCCTGTTCCAAGAAAAGTATGAGCTGTAAGGGATGTACTTTGTCCTGTATTTTTATGACCAAAGGAAATAAAAAAAAAAACAGTTTGTTAAATATTAACACAATCCATTCACTACAGTTTGCTGCAGGCTCCATGCAAGAGTGTCTGAGCGCTCCGGCCGTTAGTTTTGCCTTGGCTGTCTCTCTGCCTGTGCTTGCAGCTTGCTAGTTATCAGCACAGCTTCTCGTAATTTGATTCGAAATAATGACTTTTTACCGCAGTGACATTTAAAAAAAAAAAAAGAAAAGAGGAGCAGCTGGTGAAGTTGGAATATCGTTTTTCTCAGTTTCTTACATTGAACAAAGTGAGCACGGTCTGCCAAGTCAAATTCCTGGTGTGGTAAACATACTTGGCCAATAAATCTAATTGTGATTCTTGTCTTGCCCTCAAAACACTAGCTGTATATCTAAGTTGCTAAACATAAACGTAGTGTTTCCAGCTGTATAAGAGTGACACCACCGCAGTCTCCAACATGGGCGGGATTATAAGGCTCACTGCCGATGAGTGGGTCTATTCAGGTCTTTTTTCATATATAAGGCGCACTGGATTATAAGGCGCACTAAAGGGTTCATATTATGATTTTTTTTCTAAATTGAAAACTGTCACGACGGGGGGGTCGCAGATTACTGCGGGGCTCGTTCCCCCGGGATGCAGACGGACCACTCTGGACAAGGCGTGCGGGTAAGAACATGATTTATTCCTCAAAAATCAAACACGTACCAAAAACAGACAACAAGCAAAAGGAAAGCGTGCCGATCGCTCGGGAAGCTAAGGCGAGACTTAGCGCAGGAATCAAGAAGCATAGGAGACAAGAAATTTACCCAACGTAACTGTTGCATGTAGCAAATGATGAAGCCAGACTGAGCGTGGAGAGCAAGGTAGTTGATTAGTGGTTGACAGCAGCTGAGCGTGCCGACCACTAACCAGAGGCAGGTGAACCCAATTAATCCCAATGGAAACTAAAACAAACCCAGAGGTGCACAACCAGGACCTAAGGGAGTCCAAAACAAACAGAACATAACAAAACATGATCCGGGGCACGGATCATGACAAAAACACTTCCTCGTGGTCTACATAACATGTAATGGTGGTTCTTTGGTCAAAATGTTGCATGGATTATGTTTCACAGACCATCTTCAAGTCGCTTTCTGACAGTCGCTTCAGGAGGCGCCGTTTTGTGGGCGGTCTTATTTACGTGGCTCACCTTCGGCAGCGTCTTCTCCCTGTCATCTTTGTTGTAGCGGTGTAGTGTGCAAGGACGGGAGTGGAAGAAGTGTCAAAAGATGGAGCTAACTGTTTTAATGACATTCAGACTTTATTTAAATCAACAACGGAGCAGCATCTTCTCATCCGTGGCTCACTAGTGCAACAACGCCGGAAATGTGTCCCGTGAAAAACCGTCCGACCAGAACTCTCTAATAACTAAAGTTTTGTGGGTGAATTATGTAAACCCACTACACTGGTAGTTTTTTGTGCTTCCATAGCAAGATATAAGTTAGAACTTTACGCTACTTTATATTAGAAATGGCAACAGCAGAGGATGAATGCCCCATAACAAGAAGATAATGAAAAAGAAGAAGCTTATCGACTATCTATCGGTATCGACACGGACTACAGTGGCGGACGTGCGCAAATTTTCAGGACTTATGCAGATCCCAAATACACACCAGCAGGTACCAGACGGTAAGAAAAGTTGGTTTTGCATAATAATGTGTGTTCCTACTTGCGGAAACAGACGCCAGTGTGTTGCAATCATGGCAGACTTGTTAACAGACAACAAAGACATCATTTTTGGACAAATGAAGGCGTGGCGCAGTGGAAGAATGGCCGTGCGCGACCCGAGGGTCCCTGGTTCAATCCCCACCTAGTACCAACCTTGTCATGTCCGTTGTGTCCTGAGCAAGACACTTCACCCTTGCTCCTGATGGGTGCTGGTTAGCGCCTTGCATGGCAGCTCCCTCCATCAGTGTGTGAATGTGTGTGTGAATGGGTAAATGTGGAAGTAGTGTCAAAGCGCTTTGAGTACCTTGAAGGTAGAAAAGCGCTATACAAGTACAACCCATTTATTTATTTATCATTTAATTTTTGGACAAATGAGGATTCACTACCTTATCTTTTTGAACCTGATTATACGGAGGATGAACTGCTGCTTATAGAAGCGAGCAGGAATAGAGGGTGAAACCTCGGAGCAGACGAAAGCCGAGAGAGTGAGGTCGGCGTGACTTGCGAGTATACATGTGGAACTTGGAGCCAAGCTATGTGAGCATATATGGCCTGCTTACCCAAAGTCAACTGGAAAAAACTTCCTCGACTCGCTGGACCATGATACACGCAGACATGCGTATTATTTCAACTACATACAAGGTCTAGCTAGCTGTGTACAAACAAAACATGAAATGTGGGCTAATACTTTACAGATACTGTAATATGATCGTTCATGTTTTTCAGTCAATACAGATTGCTGTCCAATCGCATTGTGTTGTGCATTACAAACTCAAATGCCATTCAGCTGCTGGCGCCTTAGCATGCCGTCCCAAGACGATGTGTTACTACGCCAGAAAAAGAGTTCCTCAGTGTTCGCTCTTACAACAACAATGTCGCTACAGCTGGGTTATCATACAGGTTACGGAACGTAAATGAAGTATGTTTGGCGGTTTTTAGATGCATTTTTAAAGTAATTTAGCGGCAGAATGGATTGATTCCTTTAGCTGCATTGCATTTTAGAAATTAGGATGCAAAAAAAACATGCGTCAGTCAACCTACACTCCACAAGTATCTCTTATGTGTGACTGCCATATACTAGTCACACTTCTCATTCCATCATGTACCAAAGAAAATTGCTTCCAGGTCGGTAGGCACAAACATGACTATTCCGTACAATAGGCGCACCGGGTCTTGGTAAACACGACACAATCACAGGCACAGCAATCAGTTTCTCTTTTGAAACCGAACGAGTCAATGGTTCTCGCCCGGAAAAGGTCGGAGTGCCATTTCCGGGTTGGGGAGGAGACCCTGCACCACGTGGAGGAGTTCAAGTACTTCGGAGTCTTGTTCACGAGTGAGGTAAGAGTGGATCGTGAGATCGACAGGCGGATCGGTGCGGCGTCTTCAGTAATGCGGACGCTGTATCGATCCTTTGTGGTGAAGAAGGAGCTGAGCCGGAAGGCAACGCTCTCAATTTTCCGGTCGATCTATGTTCCCATCCTCACTTAGGGTTATAGGCTTTGGGTTATGACCGAAAGGACAAGATCACGGGTACAAGCGGCCGGAATTAGTTTCCTCCGCCGGGTGGCGGGGCTCTCCCTTAGAGATAGGGTGAGAAGCTCTGTCATCCGGGAGGAGTTCAAAGTAAAGCCGCTGCTCCTCCACATCGAGAGGAGCAAGATGAGGTGGTTCGGGCATCTGGTCAGGATGCCACCCAAATACCTCTCTATGGAGGTGTTTAGGGCACGTCACACTGGTAGGAGGCCACGGGGAAGACCCAGGACACGTTGGGATCATTATATCTCCCGGCTGGCCTGGGAACGCCCTCGGGATCCTCCGGCAGGAGCTGGGCGAAGTGGCTGGGGAGAGGGAAGTCTGGGCTTCCCTGCTTAGGCTGCTGCCCCCGCGACCCGACCTCGGATAAGCGGAAGGAGATGGATGGATGGATTAAAATTTCGACAGTATCAACCTACTTGTAAATTTTCAGAGTTGAGAGCGCAAAGGATCTCGGGATACGAAAGGACGTGAAGTGTACGCGGATGCACACTTTCTGTTGATGGGAGAAAAGGACCCATTTGTCGGCCGGATTCGAAGGACACTTGGAACTTTTTTTAATTGGGACAGCCTTCGTGCACCGCAATGATGTCAGCACCCCACAAATGCTTACTGCGAAGGATGCAGCCGCTGAATTAAAGGCCTACTGAAATGCGATTTTCTTATTTAAACAGGGATAGCAGGTTTATTCTATGTGTCATACTTGATCATTTCGTGATATTGCCATATTTTTGCTGAAAGGATTTAGTAGAGAACATCGACGATAAAGTTCGCAACTTTTGGTCGCTGATAAAAAAGCCTTGCCTGTACCGGAAGTAGCAGACGATATGCGCGTGACGTCACAGGTTGTGGAGCTCCTCACATCTGCACATTGTTTACAATCATGGCCACCAGCAGCGAGAGCGATTCGGACCGAGAAAGCGACGATTTCCCCATTAATTTGAGCGAGGATGAAAGATTTGTGAATGAGGAAAGTGAGAGTGAAGGACTAGAGGGCAGTGGGAGCGATTCAGATAGGGACGATGCTTTGAGAGGCGGGTGGGACCTGATATTCAGCTGGGAATGACTAAAACAGTAAATAAACACAAGACATATATATACCGTACTCTATTAGCCACAACACAACCAGGCTTATATTTAATATGCCACAAATTAATCCCGCATAACAAACACCTCCCCCCTCCCGTCCATATAACCCGCCAATACAACTCAAACACCTGCACAACACACTCAAGCCCACAGCCCAAAGTACCGTTCACCTCCCCAAAGTTCATACAGCACATATAGTTCCTCAAAGTTACGTACGTGACATGCACATAGCGGCACGCACGTACGGGCAAGCGATCAAATGTTTGGAAGCCGGAGCTGCATGCGTACTCACGGTACCGTGTCTGCGTATCCAACTCAAAGTCCTCCTGGTAAGAGTCTCTGTTGTCCCAGTTCTCTACAGGCCAATGGTAAAGCTTGACTGTCATCTTTTGGGAATGTAAACAATGAAACACCGGCCGTGTTTGTGTTGCTGAAGTCGGCCGCAATACACCGCTTCCCACCTACAGCTTTTTTCTTTGCTGTCTCCATTGTTCATTGAACAAATTGCAAAAGATTCACCAACACAGATGTCCAGAATACTGTGGAATTTTGCGATGAAAACAGACGACTTAATAGCTGGCCACCATGCTGTCCCAAAATGTCCTCTACAATCCGCGACGTCACGCGCTGACGTCATCATACCGAGATGTTTTCAGCAGGATATTTTGCGCAAAATTTTAAATTGCACTTTAGTAAGCGAACCTGGCCGTATTGGCATGTGTTGCAATGTTAAGATTTCATCATTGATGTATAAACTATCAGACTGCGTGGTCGGTAGTAGTGGGTTTCAGTAGGCCTTTAAAACACAGCTGATGTGTCCTGCAATGACTAATTTGCAACACTTAATTTAAAGTACAGCATGCATCAACATGCTCTACCCGTCCTCCAATTTGTATGTGACACAGCTGCATTAAAATATGAGTGCATTGCATTGTGGGAATTCCATGTCTTGCCCTCCATTTTGCTGAATGACGAACTACAAACTGTGTTCCGCCACATCTGTATTTCCCCAAAAAGACGCTGCTGGGAATTGCGCTGCATCCTGCAGCCGGTGGTGCACGGCGAGCGCTTGATTTATCGTCTTCATATAATGGCCGTTAAATATATAGAAAAAAATAGAACCCCAATGCTGCCTGAGCTCCCGCGAAATCTATAATGTCATTTTGCACAAATGTCAGCGACACGCGCGCTAGCACGGTGTACTCGCTAACGGCCAGAGCGGCCGGTATCGATCCTAACAGGTAACTAAATTTACCTGTCAAAATAACGCCTTGAGCTCGGTGGGGAGACATCTCTGTGGGCAGATATATGGCGGTGGTGGCGGCCAGCGAGAAGGGGTGTATGCAGGTAGAGGGGGAGTAACAAGCCTGCTGTTTGGCCGACATGTCGCATGAATCAAGCCAATTGTATGATGGCGGCCTCGTAAACGCAAGGTCAGCCGTGGTTTTGGATGGAGATACAAATAGCTTGGATATATCATATGTATCTCATATATATATATATATATATATATATATATATATATATATATATATATATATATATATATATATATATATATATATTAGGGCTGCAACTAACGATTAATTTGATAATCGATTAATCTGTCAATTATTACTTCGATTAATCGATTAATAATCTGATAAAAGAGACACACTACATTTCTATCCTTTCCAGTATTTTATTGAAAAAAACCAGCATACTGGCACCATACTTATTTTGATTATTGTTTCTCAGCTGTTTGTACATGTTGCAGTTTATAAATAAAGGTTTATTAAAAAAATATATATATATATATTTAAAAAAAAAAAAAAAAAAGCCTCTGCGCATGCGCATAGCATAGATCCAAAGAATCGATGACTAAATTAATCGCCTACTATTTTTATAATCGATTTTAATCGATTTAATCGATTAGTTGTTGCAGCCCTAATATATATATATATATATATATATATATATATATATATATATATATATATATATATATATATATATATATATATATATATATATATACGGTATATATATATATATTATATATATATATATATATATATATATATATAATATATATGTGTATGTGTATATATGTATATATATATATATATATATATTTTTTAAATTTTCCTCAGGGAACTCTCCTGAAGGAATCAATAAAGTACTATCTATATATATATATATATATATATATATATATATATATATATATATATATATATATATATATATATATATATATATATATATATATATATATATATACATACATACATACATACATACAGGTAAAAGCCAGTAAATTAGAATATTTTGAAAAACTTTATTTATTTCAGTAATTGCATTCAAAAGGTGTAACTTGTACATTATATTTATTCATTGCACACAGACTGATGCATTCAAATGTTTATTTCATTTAATTTTGATGATTTGAAGTGGCAACAAATGAAAATCCAAAATTCCGTGTGTCACAAAATTAGAATATTGTGTAAGGGTTGAATTTTGAAGACACCTGGTGCCACAAACTAATCAGCTGATTAACTCAAAACACCTGCAAAGGGCTTTAAATGGTCTCTCAGTCCAGTTCTGAAGCCTACACAAACATGGGGAAGACTTCAGATTTGACAGCTGTCCAAAAGGCAACCATCGACACATTGCACAAGGAGGGAAAGACACAAAAGGTTATTGCTGAAGAGGCTGGCTGTTCTCAGAGCTCTGTGTCCAAACACATTAATGGAGAGGCAAAGGGAAGGAAAAACTGTGGTCAGAAAAAGTGTACAAGCGATAGGGATCACCGCGCCCTGGTCAAGATTGTGAAAAAAAACCCATTCAAAAATGTGGGGGAGATTCAGAAGGAGTGGACAGCTGCTGGAGTCAGTGCTTCAAGATCCACCACCAAGAGACGCTTGAAAGACATGGGTTTCAACTGCCGCATACCTCGTGTCAAGCCACTGTTGACCAAGAAACAGCGCGAAAAGCGTCTCACCTGGGCGAAGGAAAGAAAGAGCTGGACTGCTGCTGAGTGGTCCAAAGTCATGTTTTCTGACGAAAGCAAATTTTGTATTTCCTTTGGAAATCGAGGTCCCAGAGTCTGGAGGAAGACAGGAGAGGCACAGGATCCACGTTGCCTGAAGTCTAGTGTAAAGTTTCCACCATCAGTGATGGTTTGGGGTGCCATGTCATCTGCTGGTGTCGGTCCACTCTGTTTCCTGAGATCCAGGGTCAACGCAGCCGTCTACCAGCAAGTTTTAGAGCACTTCATGCTTGCTGCTGCTGACCTGCTCTATGGAGATGGAGATTTCAAGTTCCAACAGGACTTGGCGCCTGCACACAGCGCAAAATCTACCCGTGCCTGGTTTACGGACCATGGTATTTCTGTTCTAAATTGGCCCGCCAACTCCCCTGACCTTAGCCCCATAGAAAACCTGTGGGGTATTGTGAAAAGGAAGATGCAGAATGCCAGACCCAAAAACGCAGAAGAGTTGAAGGCCACTATCAGAGCAACCTGGGCTCTCATAACACCTGAGCAGTGCCAGAAACTCATCGACTCCATGCCACGCCGCATTAACGCAGTAATTGAGGCAAAAGGAGCTCCAACCAAGTATTGAGTATTGTACATGCTCATATTTTTCATTTTCATACTTTTCAGTTGGCCAACATTTCTAAAAATCCCTTTTTTGTATTAGCCTTAAGTACCGGTAATATTCTAATTTTGTGACACACGGAATTTTGGATTTTCATTTGTTGCCACTATATATACATATATATATATATATATATATATATATATATATATATATATATATATATATATATATATATATATATATATACACATACATACATATATATATATATATATATATACATACACATACATACATATATATATATATATATATATATATATATATATATATATATATATATATATATATATATATATATATATATATATATATATATATATATATATATATATATATATATTTCCCTGTGAAACAGGCTTGTAGGGATGATATAGCCTCTTGTGTTTTTTCCTGACCTAACGTATATCTATTTATATATATATATATATATATATATATATATATATATATATATATATATATATATATATAATAGGGCTGTCAAATATTATTTTTTTAAATCAGATTAATCACACTCTTGAGCTGTGATTTATCATGATTAATCACAGGTTATTACTGTAAGTCATTCATTTGCTTAAAACCTGGTGACAGTAAGCATAGTAAGAATTAAGAGCACCTTTTGAAAGTGCAAGTATTTGCAAAAATACAGCAAACAAGGTACAGATAGTAACATAAAAAACTCTATATAGTGCACCATTAACACTGCATTTGCTTTTCCTTTAAAAAAGAAAAAATACTTTAGATGCATTCAGTCCATTGAACATCTTGGATGGATTGTATTTTACACCCTCACAGTCGTTTAAAATGGGTACAGTAGCTAGCAAGTTATGTATAAAGTGTCAGGCAGCCGAAGGAACTATTATTAATTTACCAATAAGCGTGTTATGCGCATATGCATTTTGTAACAATAGAAATAGTTTTGTGTATATGTTGCACACGGCCGTATTTGAGTGACGGACAATGGAGTGACGTCAGATAGCGACTAAAAACCTGTCTGCGGATTTCATCTTGCCTCAAAGCAACTTCATGGATGATTGTATTACTTCAATTTTGCACATATTTCAGTGAATTATTATTAGCCTTTTGATTAATGGATCGCTATGAGGATGATCGATGAAGTGCGTCTGTGAGTTAAGTGGCGTTCACTTGAAACGGTATAACTCTTATTAGTGTGCGTGACTTTGAGGGACTTTTAAGGATGAATTGTGGCGTTACAGACTTTTGTGTGACGTTGCTTCCTATTTGTAATTATTACAAGCTGATTTGTTGTGTGTATGCAGCTGCAGCTGAAACAAATGTGACACCGTGTCATAATTACGATGGTCAGTTGGATAAAAAAAATTACCGATTGCAGTACCGTTAGTCCAGAACATGGGTCCTCAAACTTTTTGACTCGGGAGCCGCATTGGGTTAAAACAATTTGGGCGGGGGCCTGGCTGTATATATATATATATATATATATATATATATATATATATATATATATATATATATATATATATATATATATATATATATATGTACACCGTATTTTTCAGATTATAAATCTCATTTTTTTTCACAGTTTGGCCGGGGGTGCGACTTATACTCAGTAGCGACTTAAGTGTGAAATTATTAACACATTACCGTAAAATATCAAATAATATTCAAGGAAGATTTCATGGGATTTAGCGATTAGGAGTGACAGATTGTTTGGTAAACATATAGCATGTTCTATATGTTATAGTTATTTGAATGACTCTTGCCATAATATGTTACGTTAACATACCAGGCACGTTCTCAGTTGGTTATTTAGGCATCCCGCGACCCCAAAAAGGGACAAGCGGTAGAAAATGGATGGATGGATGGATATAACGTACACTTATTCAGCCTGTTGTTCACTATTCTTTATTTATTTTAAATTGCCTTTCAAATGCCTATTCTTGGTGTTGGGTTTTATCAAATAAATTTCTCAAAAAAATGCATATATAAGTGCGACTTATATATGTTTTTTTCCCTTCTTTATTATGCATTTTCGGCCGGTGCGATTTATACTCCGAAAAATATTGTATATATATATATATATATATATATATATATATATATATATATATTTTTTTTTTTTCGCACACTAATGGCCTGAAAGCGCAGTGTCAGGCGAGCGCGATGATGTCACGTTATCGATGGGAAAATGCATTTTTAGACAATATGATTTGCCTGAGCGGCTAGGAGACACCGAGAGTAACAAGCGGTAGAAAATGCATTAGAAAAGACAGATTTAAAAAAACAATAATTAAATATATATATATATACACAGTATATTTTTTTTAAATCTTGGGACTTCTTGCGGGCCGGATTTTGGACGCTAGTGAGCCGTATCCTTCTAAAATTGTTCTTTAAGTGCAATAGGAAACATATGTTAATTGTATCGTAAGATTTTCTGTTAAAATATAGCCAATGGGAAAACATTTTGTGGTCCCCTTTATTTTTAAAAGTATCTATATATATTATGGCATCGGTATATATATATATATATATATATATATATATATATATATATATATATATATATTGCAACAAGACCTGAGGGTCAGGGCAAACGTGACCTTCAGCCCCTGAGCTCACTCCCAAGCCCCGCCCCTCAAAGCACTCCCAGACTATTTTATTGTTCTTTGCCACGGTAACGGCTGAATGTGCGGCTAGGTCTTTTATCAGTTAATAGGCCGCTTACTCTTATGGAAATAGTAAACAAAAGAAAAGCCAAGGCCTTGCTTGTAATGGCCGTTCTCAAAACACGTTTGATTATTGACTCTTTTTTTGCCTATTGAGGGTCCTTGGGGGGTGAGGCAAACAAAAGATTGTATCCTCCAAAAACTGCTTCAAAAACAATAATTTTGAATTGAAGGACAAGTGTGAATTGTGACAAAATAGTTTTTTTTAAGAAAATAAACTTGCAACAAGGAGTGAGAAAATATGTAAAAAATGTAATTGTATTTATTATATTTCATGGTAAAGTCTCATTTCAAGAAGTGGGGACAGGTAACACATTTTTAAGGTAATTTACTGTAAATAATTTTTTTTAAATTATATATATATATATATATATATATATATATATGACAATTTGATTAATAGTAATTATGCATTTTATTTATGAAGCGCATTCCAAGACACTCTAAGATTAATCATTTTTCCATTTTACAGATAATTGTATCTTTCAAAATGCGCTTGTTTGTGTGTTTTCCTAGCAAATAATAAAAACACAACCAATGCAGGAATTGTATTTATTTCTACTATGTGTGGGATTCTTCCCACACATAGTAGAAGTAAATACGTACGGCAAGATCAACAATACGATTCGCCCATGAGACTAGACAGGACCAGTTAAAAAAGAAACGAAAAAAAAATGATACCATAAGTTAATGGTTGTAAGTGTATCTTGTGTTTTTTCTGTTGATTTAATAAAAACATAAAAAATAAATAAATAAATCAAAAAATCAATAAATAAAAATAATACCATAAATACATTTAAAAAAAATAAAAAAAATAAATGAAGCACATTTTACGTATTTAGTCCTAAACTAGGTCTTATTTATGTCGTATATGTATTGCAGTACAGTATTTGTCTCATTTTCTATTATCATTTAACAATAACCAGTAGATTTTCACCAAGATACTAAAAAACTATAGGTTAATATACGCTATGAGGTCAATAAAGCTGATTCTGATATCTGAACAAAACATCCACATCTTAACTTTGTATTATAGGTGCTACAAAGCAAATGTGATTAATTGTTCATTATTTATCATGATTATTTTATGTTTCATTTGTGATTGTATTTACCTTTTCGTACTTGTATTACTCTGTAGGCACTTTGAATCGCCTTGTGTATGAATTGTTCTCTAAAAATAAATTGCCTTGCTTACCTACTCTTGAGATATTCCGGAGGTCCCCAAACTTTTTGACCCGGGGGCCGTATTGGGTTGAAAAAATTTGGCCGGGGGCCGGGCTGTATTTATATATGCATACATATATATAACATATATATATAATACATACACATACACACAAACATATATATATATATATATATATATATATATATATATATATATATATATATATATATATATATATATATATATATATATATATATATTCTGAGCACGATGATGTCACGTTATCGACGGGAAAAATGCATTTTTAGACAATATGATTTGCCTGAGCGGCTAGAAGACAACGAGAGTAACAAACAGTAGAAAATGGAGTAGAAAAGACTGATTTAAAAGAAAAAAATAGTTAAAAAAAAAATAAAATAAATAAACATTTTTTTTAACTTGGGACTTCCCGCGGACTGAATTTTGGACGCTGGCGGGTCGGATAGTTTGGGGACCCCTGAGATATTCCATTCCATCTCTTCTTTTTTATAATTAACATTATACCGCCAATTAAAATGTTTTTGACGGCTTTAGCACACTTTACAATTTTCTATACCATATCTTACAGTAAATTTGCATCCTAACATCCATCCATCCATTTTCCACCGCTTATTCCCTTCGGGGTCGCGGGGGGCGCTGGAGCCTATCTCAGCTACAATCGGGCGTAAGGCGGGGTACACCCTGGACAAGTCGCCACCTCATCGCAGGGCCAACACAGATAGACAGACAACATTCACACTCACATTCACACACTAGGGCCAATTTAGTGTTGCCAATCAACCTCTCCCCAGGTGCATGTTTTTGGAGGTGGGAGGAAGCCGGAGTACCCGGAGAGAACCCACGCAGTCACGGGGAGAACATGCAAACTCCACACAGAAAGATCCCGAGCCTGGGATTGAACCCCAGACTACTCAGCACCTTCGTATTGTGAGGCAGACGCACTAACCCCTCTTCCACCGTGCTGCCCCTGCATCCTAACATTGTACATGAAATGTAAATCGGCCATTTTGGTTTTCAGGTCCGAGTTTTTTGTGGAATGTTCTAATCTGGGACATGTTTATTTTGTCCTTACTGTAGAATGTGTCGCGGGCCAATACACATCTAGTTACGAGCACACAAGGCCCATGGGCCACATTTTTGACACCCCTGATTTTGAAGGTTGTAAACAGTTTTTTTTTTTAGCTGTGACTACAAAAGTATTCGGTTTATAAATAACTATTTACTGTAATTCATTTGACACAATCACAGCCGATTACACCCGATAAACGAGGGTGTACTGTGTTTCCTTTAATGCAAGCACAAAAACAAGCCTCTATGTCAGGGGTGTCAACCTCATTTTAGATCGGGCGGCCACATTGAGAAAAATCTACTCCCAAGCGGCAAGATAACTTAAAAATAAAGACAACTTCAGATTGTTTTCTTCGTTTACAAATAGAACAAGCACAAATGTACAAATCATGTTGTTAGGTTTTGTTTACACTTATATGTGGTTAATAATTTATTTGTCGTTATTTATACTTTCTGAATAAATGATGTGATAATGTTCATCAGTCAACTCACTGGTGTTAATTTTCAATCTAACAAGATAAAAAAAATTATATCAAAATCAAATTACAGGATGTTATTTATGTAGTTTGATCATTTTCCTCGACTGATCATGTGGTTTATTTTGTACATATGTAGCATCATCTACAAAGATACAAAGAATTACTATCGCGACATCCGGTGGACACATTTATAACAGCTGTTTCTTTCATTCAAAAATTTCAGGTACATTTTTTATACTTAGCAAACTCACCCCGCGGGCCGAATAAAACCTGTTTGCGGGCCTGATCCGGCCCTCGGGCCGCACGTTTGACAGCCCTGCTCTATGTTTGTGTTTTTCCTTGCTAAGGTGCTGTTATTATTGATATTTAGCATCGTCTGACCTTCCTTCTCTCCTGCACTCAACTTCCTACTTTGCTTGTAAACAAATAAGAAAATAAATCTGCAATGATGTCAGGGCGCTGACTGTAATATGTTTAAAAGACTTTTTGGCAACCCGACTGCATAAAGGGACATTTTTATTTCGAAATATTTTCATTCTTCTGCTGGTGCACCTCAAAACAAACAAGAACAAGCGGCCTCCCGTCTTTGGATTTTGAGTGATATCTGACACAGGATGGCAGGAGGAAAGTCTTGCGGAACCAAGAGTGTATAGAAATGATAAAAGCCATCACCATGTTGGTTGTTTTTACACGTTGTTGTCCTTTCAGAGCGCTACCAGGCAGTAATTCAGAAAGACTCCTCTGAGGCCTGAAGCAGCAGATAACTAGACCAGAAAGAGATGCATGATGAGAGTGAGTGCATGCTCTATATCTTGAGAAGGCAGCGCTCCGTCATTCATCTTGTTTGTCTTATCCAAGTGTGCTTGAACATAAACACTGTCAATCTTGCATCCATTCCTATGAAAATCATAATCTCTTTTCAAGGCCAAACAGCAAATAGTGGCACTATCTAAGCAGCTGATGCACATACTGTACTCAAGCACCAACTAATACAGGGGTCGGCAACCCAAAATGTTTAAGAGCCTTATTTCACCAAAAATACAAAAACAAATCTGTCTGGAGCCGCAAAAAATTAAAAGCCATATTGCATACAGATAGTGTGTCATGAGATATAAATTGAATTAATATGACTTAAAGAAAACTAAATGACCTCAAATATAGCTACAAATGAGGCATAATTATGCAATATGTACATATAGCTAGCCTAAATAGCATGTTAGCATCGATTAGCTCGCAGTCATGCAGTGACCATATGTCTGATTAGCACTCCACACAAGTCAATAACATCAACAAAACTCACCTTTGTGGATTCATGCACAATGTTAAAAGTTTAGTGGACAACATGAGACAGAAAAAGAAGTGGCATAAAACACGTCCTAGAAAGACGCAGAAAGATATACATGTAAACAAACTAAGGTGAGTTCAAGGACTGCAAAAAATAGTAGGACAAAACGGCGCTCGCCAAATACTCGAATCAGTGAAGCATGTTTAATATAAACAGTGTGCTTATAACAATTAGGGAGGTTTGTGTCATGTTTGTCCTCCTAAAGAAACCATATTAAAACAAACATATTTCCCTGCCCCCCCCTCAACTTTTTCCATTTTTCATACATTTATGAAAAAGCTCCAGAGAGCCACTAGGGCGGCGCTAAAGAGCCGCATGATGCGGCTCTAGAGCCGCGGGTTGCCGACCCCTGAACTAATACAACCCCTGGCAAGAAATGATGGACTCACCAGTTTTGGAGGATGTTCATTCAGTTGTTTATCTTGTAGAAACATAAAACAGATAACAGACATGACACAAAACTATAGCCATTTGAAATGGCAACTTTCTGGCTATAAGAAACACTAAAATAAATCAATAAATCAGTATACTTGCCTCCAATTTTTATGAGTTAAACTCAAAGATCGAAAACTTTTACTATATACACAAAAATAACTATTCCTCTCAAATATTGTTCACCAATCTGTCTAAATTTGGGTTAGTGAGCATTTCTGCTTTGCCAAGATAATCCATCCCACCTCACAAGTGTGGCATATCAAGATCAATCAATCAATCAATCAATGTTTTGTCAAGACTTGGTCCTGGGGTTTAGTTTTTCTAGAAGGCAACGGAAAGTTGGCTCGGGCGAGACGGGAATGTAAGTACATGATTTATTTAATATATCAAAAAAAAGTACAAACGAAAAGCGCGCACAGTGGCGGAGAACAAACTATGAAACCAAAGACTATAGCATTAATAAACAAAAACTTACTTGGCTTGGACAAAAATAGCAGCATGAAGGATGGACATGAAAACAAGTGTCAGGAATGTACAGAGCATAAATGTGAGATGTCGCCAGCACGACAAACTGAAAACAATGAACTTAAATACTATAGACATGATTAGTGAAAGCAGGTGCGTGACTCAAAACGTGAAACAGGTGCGTGACGTGACAGGTGAAAACTAGTGGGTTGCTATGGTGACAAACAAGAGTGCACAATTAGTCCAAACGTGGAACAGGTGAAACTAATGGGTAATCATGGAAACAAGACAAGGGAGTGAAAAGCCAGAAACTAAAGAGTCCAATAACTAAACAAAACAAAACATGACTAAAACAAAATATGATTACACAGACATGACATGTTTATTTATATAGCCCTAAATCACAAGTGTCTCAAAGGGCTGCACAAGCCACAACGACATCCTCGGTACAGAGCCCACACAAGGGCAAGGAAAACTCACCCCAGTGGGACATCGATGTGAATGACTATGAGAAACCTTGGAGAGGACCGCATATGTGGGTAACCCCCCCCCCCCTCTAGGGGAGACCGAAAGCAATGGATGTCGAGTGGGTCCGACATAATATTGTGAAAGTCCAGTCCATAGTGGATCTAACACAATAGTGAGAGTCCAGTCCATAGTGGGGCCCACCTGTTCCCAAATTAGCCTGTTCACCTGTGGGATGTTTCAAAATAAGTGTTTGATTAACATTCCTCAACTTTCAACTGTCTTTTTTGCCCCTTGTGCGAGTTTTTTTTCGAAACATGTTGCAGGCATCAAATTCCAAATGAGCTAATATTTGCAACGTTAAATATCTTGTCTTTGCAGTCTATTCAATTGAATATAGGTTGAAAAGGATTTGCAAATCATTGTATTCTGTTTTTATTTACGATTTACACAACGTGCCAACTTCACTGGTTTTGGGTTTTGAACATCAACAATCAGATTTGCCTGGGTGGCAGGACAGGATAGATAAAAAAAAACAGTTTTTGGATTTGTTTGAATTGAATAAGCATTGTAACGAATAAGAATTGCGATTCAATAGAAAATCTATTATGACACCACTATTAACTAACCTCGTACAAGATAATGTTGTCATTGGCCTTTTCTTCCCATACTTTTCTCCTTTCTGGGTTGTGGGGAAAGTCATGCACATGCTTCCCGCCGTTTTTGCCATTGGAGTTGCCCAATGCTGCACAACAGGGCATGTTTACACGTCAAAAAACGATTCCATTAAAAGAGGTGTCGAATGAGAAAGTGCAGTGCCAAATTGCACCTGTTCTGGCCAGCTTAATGATCATCCCCAACATGGCACCATGTAGTCATGTGAGGGCTTTTGACCAATCATTTAGGACAGGGGTGTCAAAACTCATTTTAGCTCAAGCCGCATGGAAGAAAATCTGTGTACACGCGGGCCGGACTATTAAAATCATGGCATTAAAACAAAACAAAAAAAAAAGTTCAGATTGTTTTGTTTGTCTTACTTTGGCCAAAAATAGAACAAACGCATTCTGAAAATATTACAATAAAAATATAGAAAATAATACCGGCAGCGCTAAAGTGAATGAATGTTTATAACTGAATACATTTACATCTGCGTAAAAAACGTGTTTTCTTTTGTATAATTTTTTTTAATGAATTAAGTAATGTTTATGACAACTTTATCCCAAAACACAATATAGAATGTGAGATGTAACAGGATAATGCATACATTTATCATTTGTTTTCAAAACGGCTACAAAATAGTGGGACCCCAAAAATTTACTGTGGGACATACTTGCCAACCCTCCTGGATTTTCCAGGAGACTCCCGAAATTCAGCGCCTCTCCCGAAAACTTCCCGGGACAAATTTTCTCCCGAAAATCTCTCGAAATTCAGGCGGAGCTGGAGGCCCCGCCCCCTCCAGCTCCATGCGGACCTGAGTGACGTGTCGACAGCCTGTTTTCACGTCCGCTTTCCCACAATATAAACAGCGTGCCTGCCCAATCACGTTATAACTGTAGAATGATCGAGGCCGAGTTCTTGGTTTCTTATGTGGGTTTATTGTTAGGCAGTTTCATTAACGTCCTCCCAGCGCGGTAACAACACACAACAACAGCAGTCACGTTTTCGTCTACCGTAAAGCAGTTCGTCTGCCGTAAACAGCAATGTTGTGACACTCTCAAACAGGACAATACTGCCATCTACTGTACATGCATATGTGACAATAACATCTAGGGCTTTTAGAGAGTGCGGTGCACAACTGCGCACACAACAACGAGACGAAGCAGAATGCATCATCAGAGAGGGTGTTCAGCATGGTTAGAAAAATAGTGACAGAGAATAGAACAAGGATGGACAATTCAACCCTTAACTCAACAATGAGTAGATGAGTGTTATGGGTGTGTATATGTGTAAATAAATGAACACTGAAATTCAAGTATTTCTCTTATATATATATATATATATATATATATATATATATATATATATATATATATATATATATATATATATATATATATAAAATAATATATATATATATAGCTAGAATAAACTGAAAGTCAAGTATTTCTCATATATACTTGGTGAATTCTAGCTGTAAATATACTCCTCCCCTCCTAACCACGCCCCCCCCCCCCCCCAAAATCGGAGGTCTCAAAGTTGGCAAGTATGCTGTGGGACCCCATTTTTATGACTTGATGGGGTCACTGGGACCCCTTTTTGAAAATTCCTAGCGCCAACACTGATGGAATATTGGTGCATGCAAAACAGCAGCAGGCGGCTGTGGCCTGCGGGACGGTTCTAATACTAATCAAATATCATCTCGGGGGCTATAGATAATTATGGCCTTGACTTTGACACCACTGATTTAGGAGATCGTCTAGAACCGAGTTGTCCTTACTCTCAGCTCTGCTACAAAGCCTTGGAATGAACGCAATGATATGTACAAAATATCTTATACTCAATTGGAGTTGACACTAACATGCAATGGTTTATTCTATTGGCTCATCGTAAAATTATGCCTAAATTGATAGTTGAAAAGATAAATAAATACTGGGAATTCACAGCACATGAAAACATTGGCGGAGGTAATCATCCATTTGCTTGCGCTCATTCACAAGAAACAACACATGCTCTCTTTCCACCTTCATGCTTTTATTCATTCCACACACACACACACACACACACACACACACACACACACACACACACACACACACACACACACACACACACACACACACACACACACACACACACACACACACACACACACACACACACACACACACACACACACACACATCCTTTTGTTTGTGTCAAGCTTGGTGTGTGCAGAGGTAGGAGGGAGAATTCCCCTCAACCTTGACGAAGCACCTCGACGCTCTGTTTGTATTATGGATAGATAAGAAAGGATAACATTCCTGTTGCCTATTGAAGAGTGATGAATGTGTGCGGGTGTGCGCGTGTGTGTGTGTGGACCTTGCAACAGTTACAAAACAAAACATTGTGTGCCACTGTGTGTCATGAAAATGGGATAATGGACACTTTGCAACCGCACGCATGGAAGTGCCAGGAAAACACTGAATACACCATTTTAGCAGAGACACTTGTTCCCCGAGCGCCAATCATTATCTGCCATTATCGCCTGGCCCGCATTCACACAAAAAGAGCATAAAGAAGCTAAATGTGTGCCATATTTCATGTCATCTGTTCTTACAGTGGGCTACGATGTAACATCAGGAATTTTTTAACGATTGGAGACTCTAATGCAGTGGTTCTTAACCTTGTTGGAGGTACCGAACCCCACCAGTTTCATATGCGCATTCACCGAACCCGAACCGTAATCATAAAATGATGTTAATATATTAAAGAAATACTAATAAAGATATATTTTACAAACAGAAAGATACAGGAATGTACACATGATCCCATGTTTACATCTCATTGTGCAACATGTGAAGGTTTTTGTGGGAACTAAATGCGATATCTGAAAGGGGTACACATTATTTCCAAAGTAGGACCCCCCACCCAATACTAGTACACAGCTCATGAAAAACAATATGTTACAGTCATTGTAAGTGGGCCAAAACACTTATATTAGAAAATAATCTCATGGAAATGACTGCTGTCATTTGATTATAATAATAAAACATTGAACTTGTTATTTAGTCAGGTTTGGGACAGGTGTGCTGCAGGTGTGGCCACAGTGCATGTGCACGTCTGACGTCGCTCACATGTGCTCCACCGAATGCTCAAGGAGTTTTTGCGTTTGCTCACGCATGTGGAAAATTAGAGGGAACATTGTTTGGGAGTATCCATAATACGCAGACAGGGAGAAGTTTTTATTTACACGATGAGTCGGGCGTGTCTTGACCTCCGCGACGGAGGCTCTGCCGAACCCCTGAGGCCGACTCACCGAACAACTAGGGTTCGATCGAACCCAGGTTAAGAACCACTGCTCTAATGTGAACGCACAAATCGCAATAAAATAAAGTTAATTTGTATTTCTAAACACATGCACATGCGTCATGGCCAATTATTTGAACTATACACCCCACCCCATTCCGCCACAAATAGTTCGCAATCATGTGGGAAACAGAGCATTCAATCTGGACTGTTTAGGTTTGTCTTAGAAGACGTTTTGCCTCTCATCCAAGAAGGCATCATCAGTTCATGCTCATAGACTTAGATCGGTCAGATCTAGTCTTAGACTTACAAAACCCAAAACCAGTGAAGTTGGCACGTTGTGTAAATCGTAAATAAGAACAGAATACAATGATTTGCAAACCCTTTTCAACTTATATTCAATTGAATAGACTGCAAAGACAAGATACTTAAAGTTCGAACTGGAAAACTTTTGTTATTTTTTGCAAATATTAGCTCATTTGGAATTTGATGCCTGCAACATGTTTCAAAAAAGCTGGCACAAGTGGCAAAAAAGACTGAGAAAGTTGAGGAAAGCTCATCAAACCCTTATTTGGAACATCCCACAGGTGAACAGGCTAATTGGGAACAGGTGGGTGCCAGGATTGGGTATAAAAGCAGCTTCCATGAAATGCTCAGTCATTCACAAACAAGGATGAGGCGAGGGTCACCACTTTGTGAACAAATGCGTGAGCAAATTGTCGAACAGTTTAAGAACAACATTTCTCAACGAGCTATTGCAAGGAATTTAGGGATTTCACCACCTATGGTCCGTAATATGCAATGTGTTGCTGCCATTAAATTCTAAGTTAAGGATTGTTTTTAAAAAAAACAACACGTTTCTCAGTTCGAATATTAAATATCTTGTCTTTGCAGTCTATTCAAGTGAATATAAGTTGAAAAGGATTTGCAAATCATTGTATTCTGTTTTTATTTCCGAATTACACAACGTGCCAACTTCACTGGTTTTGGGTTTTGTAGATTGGTCAGATCTAGTCTAGCGGGCTGGTGCCAAAACCTCAAATATCTATCCTCCAATACCAGAAGGGTGTGTCTGTCCAAGGATGTTTTGGCCATATCGGCGTGAGAAAAACAACTGTTGAGATGCAAACAAGCAATCCTTCTGTCAATGCCAATGACAGTCGTTGAAGTGTAATTTCCCTTCGTTAGCAGATGTTTGGCAGAACGATTGCTGTGGATCGACCGCTAACCGCCCAAAATAGTCGGAATCATCCACGTTAGCATTCTACTCAGTTGTAAAACAAAGGAGGATCTGTGACCAGAATGTTTGTAACTCCTGTTATTTGTTGGAGGCTAAATTGTCTAAAACGTCTTCTAAGACAAACCAAACAGTCCAGTTGCGATCAATCGAATGCCCTGAGATTAATGACCTGGATGAATGACAATATCCGTAGACAATGCAAGTTTTTGTGTGCACACACTGAATCATGTCTAATATTTCTAGCAAAATCTTGCATACCTACTTGTAAGTATGTATGTCATGAGGATCGATACCAATATCATTATTCTTCATTGATACCGGTATTCATCGGTACTATATACAAACCCCGTTTCCATATGAGTTGGGAAATTGTGTTAGATGTAAATATAAAAAGAATACAATAATTTGCAAATCCATTTCAACCCATATTCAATTGAATGCACTACAAAGACAAGATATTTGAGGTTCAAACTCATAAACTTTATTTTTTTTTTGCAAATCATGCACCTGGGGATAGGTTGATTGGCAACACTAAATTGGCCCTAGTGTGTGGATGTGAGTGTGAATGTTGTCTGTCTATCTGTGTTGGCCCTGCGATGAGGTGGCGACTTGTCCAGGGTGTACCCCGCCTTCCGCCCGGTTGTAGCTGAGATAGGCTCCAGCGCCCCCCGCGACCCCAAAAGGGAATAAGCGGTAGAAAATGGATGGATGGAATAATTAACTTAGACATTCATGGCTGCAACACGTGCCAAAGTAGTTGGGAAAGGGCATGTTCACCACTGTGTTACATGGCCTTTCATTTTAACAACACTCAGTAAACGTTTGGGAACTGAGGAGACACATTTTTTAAGCTTCTCAGGTGGAATTCTTTCCCATTCTTGCTTGATGTACAGCTTAAGTTGTTCAACAGTCCGGGGATCTCTGTTGTGGTATTTTAGGCTTCATAATGCGCCCCACATTTTCAATGGGAGACCGGTCTGGACTACAGGCAGGCCAGTCTAGTACCCGCACTCTTTTACTATGAAGCCACGTTGATGTAACACGTGGCTTGGCATTGTCTTGCTGAAATAAGCAGGGGCGTCCATGGTAACGTTGCTTGGATGGCAACATATGTTGCTCCAAAACCTGTATGTTCCTTTCAGCATTAATGGCGCCTTCACAGATGTGCAAGTTACCCATGTCTTGGGCTCTAATACACCCTCATACCATCACAGATGCTTGCTTTTCAACTTTGCGCCTATAACAATCCGGATGGTTCTTTTCCTCTTTGGTCCGGAGGACACGACGTCCACAGTTTCCAAAAACAATTTGAAATGTGGACTCGTCAGACCACAGAACGCTTTTCCACTTTGTATCACTCCATCTTAGATGAGCTCAGGCCCAGTGAAGCCGACGGCGTTTCTGGGTGTTGTTGATAAACGGTTTTCGCCTTGCATAGGAGAGTTTTAACTTGCACTTACAGATGTAGTGACCAACTGTAGTTACTGACAGTGGGTTTCTGAAGTGTTCCTGAGCCCATGTGGTGATATCCTTTACACACTGATGTCGCTTGTTGATGCAGTACAGCCTGAGGGATCGAAGGTCACGGGCTTAGCTGCTTACGTGCAGTGATTTCTCCAGATTCTCTGAACCCTTTGATGATATTACGAACCGTAGATGGTGAAATCCCTAAATTCCTTGCAATAGCTGGTTGAGAAAGGTTTTTTTTAAACTGTTCAACAATTTGCTCACGCATTTGTTGACAAAGTGGTGACCCTCGCCCCATCCTTGTTTGTGAATGACTGAGCATTTCATGGAATCTACTTTCATACCCAATCATGGCACCCACCTGTTCCCAATTTGCCTGTTCACCTGTGGGATGTTCCAAATAAGTGTTTGATGAACATTCCTCAACTTTATCAGTATTTATTGCCACCTTTCCCAACTTCTTTGTCACGTGTTGCTGGCATCAAATTCTAAAGTTAATGATTATTTGCAAAAAAAAAAAAAGTTTATCAGTTTGAACATCAAATATGTTGTCTTTGTAGCATATTCAACTGAATATGGGTTGAAAATGATTTGCATTCATCATTGTATTCCGTTTATATTTACATCCAACACAATTTCCCAACTCATATGGAAACGGGGTTTGTATAATTGATTGGTGTAAATAAAGATGTGAAAAAATTTAATTTTTTATCACCATTTTTATATCACCGTGTAACATCTAACAGCAAGGAAGTCTTTTATCAACAACACCTTTTTAAAGCGGTCATATTGTGATTTTTTTTTCTACATGGTCTACATAAAATGCAATGGTGGTTCTTTGGTCAAAATTTTGTATAGATTGTCTCTTCAGGATGCACCGTTTTGTGGCCTCCACTTGGACTGCGTCTTCTCCATGTTTGAGTTTTTAGCGCTTCCGAATTGAGTATACTGACAGATGTAAGTTACAACAACAAGCTACTTTGTATTAGTAATGGCAACATGTGCATGTAAGAGCCAGTCTGCCCCATAACAGGAGGATAGAGAAAAAGAAGGAGCTTACGTTGGACTACAATTGCGGACTTGCACAAAGCTCTTCGGTTAAAACTTTACCATGCATGGAAATATCTGCTGATGAAAAAAAAAATCCAATAGGCTCGTTTTGAGGAAGTTCGTAGGAAGGCAAGATTGTTTTATAAATATTTTTGCCGTCCCTCCATGGTTTGATTGAAACATTTCAGGACTTATGCAGATCGCACATATACAAAAACATTTACCAATAGGTAAGAAAAGTTGGTTTTGCATAATAAGTTCCCTTTAATTCTTAAACCCTAGGGAGACTTGCCCAAAACAGAGGGGACTGGCATTTAGCCGTGGATGCACTACGCACTGCAAAGTGTGAAGAGGATTAAGTAAGTCCTAAACAAGTCAACTATGTTTACAATGCAAGGTGCAATGCAGTTGTTATGTTATCATCTTGTAAAGACCACACAGATTCATCACTGTGTTTCTATTAATTACAATTACGGTACACTCAGCTGGAAATTATATTTATGTATGGCAATAATGTGCAGACCACACACCTTTGACATGCTATATCACATCAAATATAATATATATATATATATATGCAAAGTATGTTTTGATGCCACACATACGCGGTGCGATGGAGTGACATCAGATGGCAAATAGAGACCCGTCAGTGGATGCTTCAGAGCAAATTTATGGATTATTATGATACTTAAATTTTTGACTGGATAAATATGACCAAATTGCTAAGAGGGCGGTTGATGAAGCACGGTAACGGAGGCCGTGAGTAAAGCGTGTTTACTTCGAACTGACACTCACTCTTATTAACGTGTGTGACTTTGAGGGACTTTTGAGGAGGAAATATAATGTTGTGTTTTTTTGTCTATTTTTATTCATACCAGTGGCAACTTAAGTGAAAGGGACAGTGTGTCATAATTCCACTGGTCAGCTGGTTAAAATCAATCAATCAATCAAACAATCAATCAATGTTTATTTATATAGCCCTAAATCACAAGTGTCTCAAAGGGCTGCACAAGCCACAACGACATCCTCGGTACAGAGCCCACATAAGGGCAAGGAAAAACTCACCCCAGTGGGACGTCGATTTGAATGACTATGAGAAACCTTGGAGAGGACCGCATATGTGGGTAACCACCCCTCCCCTCCCCTCTAGGGGAGACCGAATGCAATGGATGTCGAGTGGGTCTGACATAATATTGTGAGAGCTCAGTCCATAGTGGATCCAATACAATAGTAAGAGTCCAGTCCATAGTGGGGCCGGCAGGAAACCATCCCGAGCGGATCAGCAGCGCAGAGATGTTCCCAACCGATGCACAGGCAAGCGGTCCACCCCGGGTCTCGACTCTGGACAGCCAGCACTTCATCCATCAATCAATCAATCAATGTTTATTTATATAGCCCTAAATCACAAGTGTCTCAAAGGGCTGCACAAGCCACAACGACATCCTCGGTACAGAGCCCACATAAGGGCAAGGAAAAACACACCCCAGTGGGACGTCGATGTGAATGACTATGAGAAACCTTGGAGAGGACCGCATATGTGGGTAACCCCCCCGCCCCCCCCTCTAGGGGAGACCGAATGCAATGGATGTCTAGTGGGTCTGACATAATATTGTGAGAGTCCAGTCCATAGTGGATCCAACATAGTAGTAAGAGTCCAGTCCATAGTGGGGCCAGCAGGACACCATCCCGAGCGGAGACGGGTCCATGGCCACCGGACCTGTGTGTCTCCCCCTCCACAAGGGAGAGGGGGGCAGAGGAGAAAGGAAAAGAAACATCAGATCAACTGGTCTAAAAAAGGGGGACTATTTAAAGGCTAGAGTATACAAATGAGTTTTAAAATGGAACTGAAATGCTTCTACTGAGGTAGCATCTCTAACTGTTACCGGGAGGGCATTCCATAGTACTGGAGCCCGAATAGAAAACGCTCTATAGCCCGCAGACTTTTTTTGGGCTCTGGGAATCACTAATAAGCCGGAGTTCTTTGAACGCAGATTTCTTGCCGGGACATATGGTACAATACAATCGACAAGATAGGCTGGAGCTAGACCGTGTAGTATTTTATACGTAAGTAGTAAAACCTAAAAAAAATATCAAAAGCCGTATAATTTTTCCAGAATCTTAACGATCCTCCTGGACCGACCCAATTAGGAACCGGTCCCAAAAAATATCCGTACTCTATATACATCCCCATCTATTAGGGAAGGGGTCGCCAACCCGTCAATCGCGATTGACCAGTCGATCTTTGGGACCCTACCGGTCAATCGCAAACATTTTTGAAAACAAATTATGGATTATTATGATGTCAGTGACACCTCCACCCAGAGAGTGAATAACATACCCACAAACAGGCACACATTTTAACCCCTGAACACACCTCGCCTCTCTCTCTTCAGCCTCAAATCCTGCGCTCTCGACACCGCTGCCATAACCCCCGAGCAAGACTTCACCCACTCATCTCGCGAACACGCATTTCATGACATGCTCATAAATCATCGAGCTGCAACAATGCATTAAAGCGGACTGTTGCAACGCTTCGGACATTTTCGAGCATCTTCCTGCATGCGAGGACTTGCATTTTGGCACCATTAGAAAAACACCCACACTTTCTGGGCAGCAATCAACCGACTTCCTCTCTACAGCAATGCAGTGCTCTGCTGAAAGTTCTGCCATGTCTTCCACAAACTGTAAGGATCCGCTGAGGCCCCGTCCGTCGGTCACGGAGCCCGCTCAACTGCAACAGGAAGCGAACAAGCCAAATACTAGTATCCGTGAACATTGCTCCAAAGTATGGATTTTGTGTTGATTTATATTCAAAAATAAACATTAACATGTGCTAAGTAAGTAATATATGATGAAACATGGCGGCAGCTAAAGAAGGACTTCCCTATGTATCCCCTCTTTATCACATAGGATACATTTTACAACTTCCAGTGCTGACGTAAGCTGACTCGCGTCCCATTCGTGACCATAGGATGGACAAATATAGTACAGCGCTAGGACTATAGTAGCCATAAACAGCTTCTAAAACAGAGATGCTCAAAGTGCGGCACAGGGGCCATTTGTGCCCTGTGACTCCTTTATCACTGGCCCTATCGGCACATAAAAAAAAAAAACACGTGCAAAAATTGGGAAAACAGCAAGAAACACAATGACAAAAAACGAAATGTTGACATCAGCCAATAATAAATACACATTTTTTTTTGTCTTTAAAAAACAAAAAGATTGTTACACATACCATACCATACAGTGTCTTTCCGGTTTTACCCCAGCCATTGGCTGCTCCTTTCGACTTTGATTGCCTTCCTTTGGACCTGGCCTCTGATTCCAATCTCCTTGAGGAGCCTTGTACTGGAGCTGGCTACAAAGCCTCCGCAGTCCACCTCCACTGGAGGCAGCCTTACGCTCCAGCCTCACAATTGTTGCGTTTGGACCAGTTGTTCCTCCCAGGGAATTCAAGTTGCTGGTCACTCCCAAGCTCTTTTGATGACACATAAAGCTGAGTAGAAGAACCACCAGTGACAGAATAGGTATTTTGTAATTTTATTTCCAAAGCCTTTGGAAATAAACTTGAGACCAACTCCCGTACAGAAGCGCTCACTCGCGCAGCTAAAAATGGTCTAATTCCCCATACGGAAAGACTTCTTCTTCTATAACGTCTCCCTTGCCCCCACCCTCCTTGTCCCTCTTACTCCACAGCTGGGCCCAGGAGAAAATAAGAAAAATGATTTATTGCTACTCCCCATCTCTCTCAGCTCACTCCAGGTCCCTTTTAAAGTCGGTTTTAGACAAGAAGCAGAGAAGATCTCCCCCTTCACATTCTTAAACGTTGACACACAATACTTGCAGACAACCAAAAGATAACAAATAAAGAACACTAGCTGTTTTGTAATATCCATCCATCCATTTTCTACCGCTTATTCCCTTCGGGGTCGCGGGGGGCGCTGGAGCCTATCTCAGCTACAATCGTGCGGAAGGCGGTGTACACCCTGGACAAGTCGCCACCTCATCGCAGGGCCAACACAGATAGACAGACAACATTCACACTCACATTCACACACTAGGGCCAATTTGGTGTTGCCAATCAACCTATCCCCAGGTGCATGTTTTTGGAGGTGGGAGGAAGCCGGAGTACCCGGAGGGAACCCACGCAGTCACGGGGAGAACATGCAAACTCCACACAGAAAGATCCCGAGCCTGGGATTGAACCCCAGACTACTCAGCACCCCTCTGTCACCGTGCTGCCCGTTTTGTAATATGACTATGAAAATAAAGAAGTAACACACAAATATGGATATATCTAATTATCTGCCTCCGTCACTCTCTGGCGAGTTCTTTGATTGCCTTGCGTTGGGCCTGGCTTCTGATTTCCACCTGCTTTGGGAGCCTTGTGGTATAGCTCGCTACAAAGCCTCTGCAGCTCTCCTCCACAGGAGGTACTACAAACTGTCAGCAGTTTCACCACAGTTTTTCATTATTACCGTTTACCATTATACCCATAATACCTACTGATAAAGTATATACTGTTTTGTTGGTTTGTTTTGTTTTCAGTTGGGCTGCAGGTATTATAAATTATCTCTCAATCAAAACTAATATTTTAAGAAGACAATGAATGCAATCGATTTATTATAAATCTTTGCTGAATATATATTCTAAAATTGTGAGAGTCGCGCTAGAACTCGCTCTGGAAGTGTTTTGTAATGTAATTTGTAATATGTATATTCGGTGTAGGAGTTGAATTGGGGGTTGGAGTGGGATGCTCCACGAACACGACAAAATCCTCGAGTTCCATCCCCATCGTAGGAAAGACAAGCAGAGCCTTCCTCAACAGGAGGCTGCACACAAATCTTTCTCTTGTCATAGTGTGTACTGCTAAGAGTCTGGCATCAGTCCACATTAAACATTTGATTAATAGGAGAGGGACGATAAAAACACCTTGCAAAGGTCCGCAGACCAATTCCAATGGGGAATTCTTAGGGAAGCAAGCCAAATCCTGTTGCGGATAAATGTCACATTTGAGATAAAACATGATTTAAATCATATTTTTTGTCAGCTGCTGCACATTTAGCATGTTGCATACAGTATATCTGCATGCAGCCGTCCACTGCACAGGCATGAGCGTGAAGTGGAGGGGACACAAATGTAAATTCTCTCTGGCAGCCAAAAGTCGGGGAAAAGTGCAGTGAATAGAATGTGAATACACTTAAAGACATGCAATGCACAATGATGCTAATCCTTTTGGTGGAGGCATTTTCCCAAAAAAAAGGATTATGGAGTTTTGCAGGGATTAAAAGCCAAAAAGCGAGGAGGAAGAAGAATGGGAACGTGATGCATGACAGCAAAAACAAACTTTCCCTTCCAAATAATGTCAACATATTTTGGACAAGTTTGTGAGATAGAGAAAAATGTACCAACATTTGAGGGGATGAGGAGGTCTATGATGTAATTAGTCATTAGGAGCGGAATATTACATGATATTAATTAATAGTGACATTAGCGAAAGTGTACAAACAAAAAAATAGGGATGCGAATCTTGCAACAATTTACGATGCAATTGGATTCCGATTCTTGGGGTGACAATTTGATTCAGAATCAATTCTGGATCCAACACAATTTAAACCGATTTTCGCAATGTACAACCCCTGGAAAAACTGATGGACTCACCACACTTGTAAAATCTCTCTCTATTTTATGCTGCTGCTGTCACATATACTGTATATACTGTAATATTGTACATGTGTTGTATATATTGTATATATGTTATAGACATAATATAATATATCTGTATGTATATTAATCTGTACACATATTATGTATATATTCGTATATATGTTAGATTTTTTATTGCTATATTAGTCTATTTATACCTGCAATGTCCTTTCCATCCTTACACTTTCCATCATTGTATCTGAGCTACTGTGTTGAACAATTTCCCTTGTGGATCATTTGTCTAAGTCTAAGTCTAAGTCTAAATGTTCATTCAGTTGTTTAATTTTGAAGAAAAAAAGCAAATAACAGACATGACACAAAACTATAATCATTTCAAATGGAAACTTTCTGTCATGTCTGTGTGATCATGTTTTGTTTTAGTCATGTTCGGTTTTGTTTTTGGACTTTTTGTGCACTTTTGTTTGTTTTGTCACCATAGCAACCATTAGTTTTCACCTGTCACGTCACGCACCTGTTTCACGTTTTGAGTCACGCACCTGTTTTCGTTAATCATGTCTGTATTATTTAAGTTCATTGTTTTCAGTTTGTCTTCCTGGCGACATCCCGGATTCATACCCCTGTCACACTCTTACCTCTGCGCACTTCATAGTCCATGCCAAGTAAGTTTTTTGTTTATTAATGCCACAGTTAGTGTTTTTGTTTAATTGTTCACAGTTTCTGCCTATGTGCAAGTTTTGTTTTCAATAGCCTAGTTTTGTACCTCCGCCATCGTGCGCGCTTTTTGTTTGTTCCTTTTTGATATATAGTGTTAAAATAAATCATGTATTCACCTTCACGCCATGTCTGGTCCAAATCACTTGCACCTCGGGAGAACAAACCACACCATAGTCCCTGTCATGACACTTTCTGGCTTTAAGAAACACTAAAATAAATCAAGAAAATAAAGTGTGGTAGTCAGGAACAGGGCTGTAACGAGGATTTGACAAATACTGAGGTCAAAATTTGGTTGTCCAAGAAGAACTTTGAAAGGCTGAAATCATGTGTATCCCAGCCGTATATAAATGATATAACCTTGAGCAACACAATGAATTTCCAAAATAACAAAAGCTTTAATTGAGCTCTAACTATCTATCACACATCTAACATCTTTGATCATCAGCATGATTTTGTAACAGTCCACTTTTTTTTATTAATATCCTAAAATTTTGCATATTAAACAATTTTAACAACATTAAAACAGAATTTAAAAAAACATACCGAATTTTCAACCACGACCAGTCATTCAATAATTTAATTTCAATGTTTTTTTTCACGCAAAATTCCCCTCCCCCCAATGATTGCGAAGCCCTACGAGCCGAGGATATGGTTGTGGCTTGTGCAGCCCTTTGAGACACTCGTGATTTAAGGCTATATAAATAAACTTTGATGTATTGATTGATTGATTGATTGATACACAGACCGCGCGCATTCTGCATTTAGGGCGGTGCGGCACCTGACTGACACGACAACTGTCAGAATAACTGTATCTAAGTTATCACAAAACTTTGTGTTACATTGAGTCCAGCTCGCCCTGCGAGAGGACAAAAGCTGTCTTTGATCCTACCAATCAGAAGGCTTGTAAAACTCTACTGTGTACGATGGGAAACGACATGAAGGCGTCGGTTTCTTTCTTCTATTGTAATCCACAGGAAGATTTTATCTTGACCCGAGATCTACAAAGCGGAGAGGAACCAGGGCCTGACTCCCCTCCAGGCACCTTTTCTTTGAACTGTTTTGTAACCAAAGGTGACGGCTGTTTACGACCCCCTTCCTTTAGAAACAGCTGTTGCCATGTAATCAGGGAAAGTCCAAATAAAAGAGGAGGCGTACAATCTTTCGTCAAAGCGTGGGTACAGGTCTACGCGTTTCTCCTCATTTAGCCAATTTGAATTCTGTCTGTTTAATTCCTTGCTTCTTGTCTTGTTTAATAGATGTCATCAGTGTTTGAACCTGACAACAACGTTATTATACTGACAGCGTTTCACATCAATTTTATTCAGGTGAAAACAACATTAGTTACATCAGTATGATTTAATGTTAATGTTATGTTGACAGCTCATTTTGGATCGGATAATGTTTAAAGTAAAAGTGGACTTCTTTGCGTTACGTTGTTGGAGTTTTAGCGGGCTGTGCATGACCAAAGATAGTATATTGAGAGAGGATGATCTACGCATGGTGATGTACAGCGCATATGATGTCCAACACAAAGTACATTTACAGTCAGTCATATCATCATCCTTTTGTCACGTAAAAATACAGAGGACATGACCTCAGTGTCCTCAATGGTAGTTATGACCATGGTCAGGAGAAGTTTACATTTTTAGTTAACTGTAAAATCATGAAAAACAAACAAACAAAAAACATCACTAGTACTTTTTTTGCACCACCTCTAGCGTTTATAACAGCTTACAGTCTATGAGCCATTCGCTCTTCATTTGTTTTGCTCAGCATTTTCTGTTTTCAAGACGTATTGCTTTAAGTTTGGGTCTTGATGTCTGGATGGTTCTGTATACAATCGACATCTTTTGCAAAATTGCGTGATGATTGACCTTTTTGAAGAAGTTTGATAACCCTCTCCTCCGTTTCAATTGACATCTCTCATAATTCTTTCCTTAGATTCCATAATGTTTGTTCATTCTGCTTGAACTAAAAATAAAACTCTTACTGACTACCACAATTTATTTGCATTATTTATTTCAATGTTTCTTAAAGCCAGAAAGTTGTCATTTGAAATGACTATAATTTTGTGTCATGTCTGTTAACTGATTTCTCTAAAATTAAACAACTGAATGAACATACTCCAAGTCTAGTGATTCCATACATTTTATGGTATACACATTATTATAAAACCTTTTTTAAAACAGGTTACAGGTACAGGTTACAAAACTCCACTTGGCTGCTGACATATGACGCGCAGCGAGTAAGTGCGGATATGGCCTAAAAACATATTTTTCAGAATTGATTATCTGAAATGTTTATTAGTTTTTTTCTAAAATTTTGGAAAATTATGAATCAATTTAGACTCAATATAAGAATCACAATTCAAATGTAAATATATATTTTTTCAGCACCCCTTCAAAAATGTAGTCTTGCAGAACCTCACAGTAGTCCAAATCAGTTATTCTTGTTTATATTGCAACTAGTTTATTGTGCAAATATAGTCAATTGGGTATTTAAAAAACTACACTGCAAAAACTGAAACCTAAGTAAGATTAAATATCTCAAATAAGGGTGAAATTGGTTATTTTCTGTCTGATAAGATAATTGTTCTCACTAAGCAGATTTTATGTTAGTGTTTTACTTGTTTTAAGTGTTTTGGTCCTAAATGATCTCAGTAAGATATTACAGCTTGTTGCTGAGATTTTAAGACCTGTATTGAGTAAAACATGCTTGAAACTAGAATATCAACTGTTGCAAAGCTGTGTCATCAACACTCACAAGTATAAAACTACTTTTTTAAAGCAATACTTTCTTATTTCAAGCATGTAGAAAAAAAAATCATGTTTCTCATATTAAAACAGATGACAGCCAAATGGACTTTTCTGTTTTATTTCCAATGAAACAATAGAAAATACGTACTCATATAGTAGTACACTTGTTATTAGTGAGGATATACTTATTTTAAGGTATTTTGGGGTTCATTGAGGTTCGCTAATTTTACTTGTTTTGGAAAGTCTTGACAAGCCACATTTTCTTGTTCTATTGGCAGATAATTGTGCTTACTTCAAATAAATAAATAAATGATAAATGGGTTGTACTTGTATAGCGCTTTTCTACCTTCAAGGTACTTAAAGCGCTTTGACACTACTTCCACATTTACCCATTCACACACACATTCACACACTGATGGAGGTAGCTGCCATGCAAGGCGCTAACCAGCACCCATCAAGAGCAAGGGTGAAGTGTCTTGCTCAGGACACAACGGACATGACGAGGTTGGTACTAGGTGGGGATTGAACCAGGGACCCTCGGGTCGCGCACGGCCATTCTTCCACTGCGCCACGCCGTCCTAAAATACACCTCATTTTTGTATTTTTTTTTCTTGTTTTTGAACACTGACTTTTTGCAGTGTACTTTTAACCTTAACTTTTAGCCCAAGAAAACGATTGTAGTAAAAAAAATATTTTCATATTTATGATTGTTTATTTTCTAATCTGATTCATTGTTTTATTTTTGTGTTTATTTTGTGTTAGTATTAGTTTTGGATGTTATTGACACCTGTTTTCATAGGCTGGAAGAAATCAGATGGTATTATCGAGTTAAATTGTGTACATTTTAGCTTCAGTAGAAGTTACCAAATATGGTTTGCGCAAAGTAAAAGTGTGTCCTTGTAGTCCATCACTTTACCGTACAAACAGTTTACATGGGGCTCAAAACGCTTACACACATTATTTACATTTTATCCCGGGGAATATTTACATACCTCGCCGTACAGCAGGCGGGCGTGCACATAGTGTGCAGCGATGAGTGTGCACGTGGCGCTGCGCCCGTCTGACAAAGTGCATGAGAGTAAACTATGGCACAGAAAAGAAATGGAGCAGCAAAAAGTCAGCTAGCGTTGCTGTTATATAATTAGTATGTCAAGCATTGGAGCCCACAGACTCAAAATAGCAATGCTCCTCTGCCTGGGGGCATGGGGGGGCGGGTGGGGGTTAGGGGTGAGGGTTTGGTGTCAGAGAGATGAAATACTGGGGGACAGGGAAGTGGGGGTCAAGGCCTAACATGACGGTGATCTAGTAATGGCAGTCAGAGAATGTATACGGCACACACACACACACACACACACACACACACACACACACACACACACACACAGTACATATGTGCACTCATATACACACATACTGTACATACATGCACTCACACACACCAATGTACACGTGCTTGCAGTCGCTGACATCCAGAAAGTGAGCCAGAAAGTGCTGAAGTGTTTACTTGAAGATGAGACCTTCACAGGGTGCTTGAGGAATGAAGTTGAAATGCCGTGTGATGTTACCTTCATCTATCTCTTTATTTCTTTAATTCGTTTCATGTTTAAAAAATAAAAAATACAGGACGGTAATCTTTGTCACCAACTTCATTTTTTTGCGAGTGCCATTTATACATAGGGATGTATACTGAGTGCTGGTATCTTCTGCTACCGGTTCTGATTACCGTATTTTTCAGACTATAAGGCGCAGTTAAAGGCCTACTGAAATGCGATTTTCTTATTTAAACGGGGATAGCAGGTCCATTCTATGTGTCATACTTGATCATTTCGCGATATTGCCATATTTTTGCTGAAAGTATTTAGTAGAGAACATCGACCATAAAGTTCGCAACTTTTGGTCGCTGATAAAAAAAGCCTTGCCTGTACCGGAAGTAGCAGACGATATGCACGTGACGTCACAGGTTGTGGAGCTCCTCACATCCGCACATTGTTTACAATCATAGCCACCAGCAGCGAGAGCGATTCGGACCGAGAAAGCGACGATTTCCCCATTAATTTGAGCGAGGATGAAAGATTTGTGGATGAGGAAAGTGAGAGTGAAGGACTAGAGGGCAGTGGGAGCGATTCAGATAGGGAAGATGCTGTGAGAGGCGGGTGGGACCCGGATGTGACTCTGCTGATCTGCATAGCACCGACGCGGCTCAAACCAGTGAGTATCCAATCATAGGACGTGTAAATGTCACGTTCAACGTGAGGCCAGCTAGAAGGCCTTACTGCATACTTGCCAACCTTGAGACCTCCGATTTCGGGAGGTGGGGGTGGGGCAGGGCGTGGTTGGGGGCGTGGTTAAGAGGGGAGGAGTATATTGACAGCTAGAATTCACCAAGTCAAGTATTTCATACATATATATATATATATATATATATATATCCTGAAAATATGCAAACAAAACTGTGTTTAGATAACTGATACTTCAAACTTGCATAAATAAATCTTAAGGAATATAACATAACTTGGCTTCTGAGAGCTTCAAAATGTAATGAATAAAATGCTAAAGTTGTTGATAAACAAGCAATTATTTTAATAGTTAAATATGGTAATTTTAAATGAATTATTATGATAATTTAAAATTAATTATTTCAAATATGTTTATTTTAATGTATAATTCTAATGCCTGGATGTAATAAGGAGTCAGAAAAAATAAAAATAAAAATACAATTAATTTTGATGTTTTTAGCAAAATATAGTAAAAATGTATTTAGTTTTTCTTTTTTTTTCATTAATAAATATATTTATTTTTAGGTAAGATAAACATAATAATACAATTTATCTCTAGTCTGGATGATTTAGTTCTTGTCACCCTGTTGTCCTCCCGTGAAAAAAGGCTGTCCTCACTCAGGTCCGCATGGAGCTGGAGGGGGCGTGGCCTCCAGCTCCGGCTGAAAATCGGGAGATTTTCGGGAGAATATTTGTCCCGGGAGGTTTTTGGGAGAGGCGCTGAATTTCGGGAGTCTCCCGGAAAATTCGGGAGGGTTGGCAAGTATGCCTTACTGACAACAACTCGTGATCTGATTGGCTATCGCAATTATCTATCAACTGTATGTGCCCGTTCACTTACAGTGCATAGACTCCCGCATTGTTGATTCTGAAGACCCCGGGCAGATTTTGTACAGCATGGCAAAATAAGCCAGCTGAATTCTGATTGATTAAAAACTCTAACCTAAAAATAACAGCACTGCAATGAGCAAAATATGACATGAAGAGAATACGAATACTTCTAGATATTTAGGGAAAGTAAATTAAAAAATACTTTTATCTTTAATTATGATCATGATTTCTGGTTATGTTAGGCCAGCAGAGAAGGCCTTGCTGACCCTGATGGCACATCACTGATGAACGCCATACATGCAAGATGATGACATAACAACTGAATTGCACCTTGCACTGCAAACATAGATGATTTGTTTAAAACTTAGAAATCAGGTGTCAATGAATGACTTTCCTGCTGTGGGATGTTACTTGATGTTGGTGGTGTACAACCTCTTGTGCTAATAAACATGACTTTTTTACATCTTTATTCACACCAAATACAGTACTGGTGGTATTGGTATCTGTATCAATAAAACCCAAATGATATACGTCCCTAGTTATATGTTTAATTTTTCCTCCATTCCTCCGTCTTTGCAAAAGCAGGCAGTTGCATTGGAGCTAACTAACATGTTGCCACTGAGTGTAGATTGCGAGTAATTCACTATTTATCTCCTAATCATCTGTTGCACTACGATTGTTGCTCCTTTAAAAGCCTTCCTATTCATATTTCATTTTCCCCCACTATTGACTGATTAGAACATCTGCTACCTTCTTCATCTCTCATGCAAAAAGCCTCCAGCAGGCTGCGTGCAACACATGGGATCTTCACCCAGGAGACTACAATCAACTGTAAGCCGCCGTGCACTGGATCCGAACATCTCTTCCCCCCTTCCGCCCCCACCATCCCTCCAACAAACCCATGCAGCGCCATCGCCTCACACACACGCTCACACACACACTCCCCGTTCCTGTCTCCCCCAGCAAACAGCATTAGGAATGAATGAGAAGACGTCAGGCGCGATCATTGTTCAGGTTATCATGTGTCGAGAGCAGACATTGATAGAGATATCATACCCTTCATTGAGCCTGACCCACTTATACACACACACACACACACACACACACACACACACACACACACACACACACACACACACACATGCCCTCCATGCAGAACATTTAAATTACCAGTAGTCGGAATATTTGGCACGAGTCGATTACGATTCAGGGGTTACAATTCAATTATAATTAAATTATTTATGCACCTTTAATTATCATATTGTTTTATTGTATACACACGCCATTAGACTGTACAACTCCTCTCAGGGAGGGAGGGGGGGCGGGGGGGGGTTACTAGGATGACAGGGGATGCAAAACAATAACAGTGCAATACTTTTTCATAATATGGTCACTACTGCCTAGTTTCTCTTGTTATATTCTTATTTTAATGTTATATTTTTATTCTCATTGTTGCTTTTTATTTTTATTCTATTGTAATATTTTTCTATTTTGTTTCCATTTATACCCCCATTATTTACTTTTTACTTTTTAAATTCGATCTCAATTCTGTACACTGCTGCTGGAATTTTAATTTTCCTGAGGGAACTCTCCTAAAGGAATCAATAAAGTACTATCTATCTATCTATCTATCTTGTTATTGTTGTATAGTTTAAAGGCCTACTGAAACCCACTACTACCGACCACGCAGTCTGATAGTTTATATATCAATGATGAAATCTTAACATTGCAACACATGCCAATACGGCCGGGTTAGCTTACTAAAGTGAAATTTTAAATTTTGCGCGAAATATCCTGCTGAAAACATCTCGGTATGATGACGTCAGCGCGTGACGTCACAGATTGTAGAGGACATTTTGGGACAGCATGGCGGCCAGCTATTAAGTCGTCTGTTTTCATCGCAAAATTCCCCAGTATTCTGGACATCTGTGTTGGTGAATCTTTTGCAATTTGTTCAATGAACAATGGAGACAGCAAAGAAGAAAGCTGTAGGTGGGAAGCGGTGTAGTGCGGCAGGTGTTGTGCCGGATAACGCACCCCCGCCGTAGAATGCACCCCCTGACTGTTGTGCCGGATAACACAGCCGGTGTTTCATTGTTTACATTCCCGAAAGATGACAGTCAAGCTTTACCATTGGCCTGTGGAGAACTGGGACAACAGAGACTCTTACCAGGAGGACTTTGAGTTGGATGCGCAGACGCGGTACCATGAGTACGCATGCAGCTGCGGCTTCCAAACATTTGATCGCTTGCCCGTACGTGCGTGCCGCTATGTGCATGTCATGTACGTAACTTTGGGGACTTTGGGGAAATATATGTGCTTTATTAACTTTGGGGAGGTGAATGGTACTTTGGGCTGTGGGATTGAGTGTGTTGTGCAGGTGTTTGAGTTGTATTGGCGGGTTATATGGACGGGAGGGGGGAGGTGTTTGTTATGCGGGATTAAGTTGTGGCATATTAAATATAAGCCTGGTTGTGTTGTGGCGAATAGAGTATATATATGTCTTGTGTTTATTTACTGTTTTAGTCATTCCCAGCTGAATATCAGGTCCCACCCGCCTCTCACACCATCTTCCCTATCTGAATCGCTCCCACCGCCCTCTAGTCCTTCACTCTCACTTTCCTCATCCACAAACCTTCCCCATAACCCCGCAATATTAGTGAAGTGAAGTGAATTATATTTATATAGCGCTTTTCTCTAGTGACTCAAGGCGCTTTTACATAGTGAAACCCAATATCTAAGTTACATTTAAACCAGTGTGGGTGGCACTGGGAGCAGGTGGGTAAAGTGTCTTGCCCAAGGACACAACGGCAGTGACTAGGATGGCGGAAGTGGGGATCGAACCTGGAACCCTCAAGTTGCTGGCACGGCCACTCTACCAACCGAGCTATACCATGCACCATGACTATTTAATAATGACCAATGTAGTTTATGTTCCCATACAAATATAATGTATTGGTACAATTCCATCATGTTTACTTGCTTTAGTTTGGGCTGCTGCTCTTACATGTGGTGTTCCACAGGGCTCCATTTGTGAACCCTATTTGTTTTTGTTCTATTGTTGTGTTGACATCATTTGTTTGTGAGTCTATTAAACAAAAACACTAAGCAGATTTCTTCAACTCTTTATGAAAGGGTGTTTCTGAGATAAACACTAAGATGGTGGTGCCCATGACGGCTGCGGCTGCATGGGCTCACGACATAAAGAGCGATAAACACACCTTACCTAACCAAATCAGCAGCGAAAGGAGGATTTATGATCGGCACAGCCTTCTGTTGTACAAGCAGAAGGTAAAACGGACTTCGTGGACTAACATTTTACAAATTTATTGAAAAACATTGGACTGCTACGCAAACGGGATGAGGCTTGCTCAGCGCCGGCACCCTCCAACAGTGCTACCCGCTTTCAGGGGAGACGAAAGCAGTGATGCATACGGAAGCAGAGGCGGGAGGCCTGCGGCGGGGGACCTGCGGCGGGTCTAAAGCCAACCCTTGCAAAATGCCGCTTCCATCAATTCTGCTGTCAAATACCCGCTCGCTAGGGAACAAACTGGATTACATCAGCTTGGACATTACGTCAAAAAGGGAGGTGAGAGACTGTTGCGCCCTAGTTTTCACTGAGAACTGGCCGAACAACACAGCTCAGAAGACACTATTAGCATAGCAGGGCTAACAACACAATGGGCTGATCGGAGCAGCGCTCTCTGCGGCAAGACACAGGGCGAAGGTTTATGCCTGTGCAAGGACACGAAAAATACCTTTTCACACTGTTCACCGGACATTGAGGTTTTGGCAGTGAAATGCTGCCCCTTTTATCTCAAACAGGAATTTTTAGTCATTCAACATCATTGCTGTTTACAGAGCCCCTGATGGAGACACAAAACCAGCCCTGCATACCCTCTAACACAGTGGTTCTTAACCTGGGTTCGATCGAACCCTTGGGGTTCGGTGAGTCAACCTCAGGGGTTCGGTGGAGCCTCAAGCCACACCCGACTCATCGTGTACATAAAAACTTCTCCCTATCGGCATATTATGGATACAGCAACAGCAGAAGTCAAACTGATTTGCAGGTGTGTCATTTGTTATGAGTTCATGCACTGTGTTGGTTGTGTTCTTTGAACAAGGTGATGCTCATGCACGGTTCATTTTTTGCACCAGTAAAAAATCATATGACTTTGTCTTGAATTTGAAAAAAAACCATTTTATTTTTCACTAAAGAAGGGTTCGGTGAATGCGCATATGAAACTGGTGGGGTTCAGTACCTCGAACAAGGTTAAGAACCACTGCTCTAACACATTACTGTGAACTTCAACCAGGCCAACATGACAAAGGTTCTCCCTCATTTTTACCAACATGTGGACTTTTCCACCAGAGGTGACAACATACTGGATCATGCGTACACAAACATCAAAGCAGTATTTAAAGAAGCCCACCGGCCCATCTAGGCTCATCAGACCACTTCTCTGTCATGCTGACACCGGCATACAGACCTGTGCTCCCCAGAACGAGGCCGTCCTTAAAGCTGGTGAGTGTATGGCCAGAGAGTGCCATGACAGCACTGCAGGGCTGCTTAGAATGCACTGACAGGTCTGTGTTCAAGAAGGCGGCCACTAAGGACCAGGAGGTTGATATTGAGGAGTATGCTGTACTGTGACTGTATCAGGGTACATTCAGACATGCACGGAAGATGTCAGTACAACAAAACACATCGCAGTAAGGGAAAATGAGACAATACGGATGACGACGGAGGTGCAAGCCTTGCTGAGACCAAGAGACTCAGCTTTCAAATTTGGAGATACAGCTGCTCTCAGAACACCATGCTGAATAGATCAGTCGGACTGGCTAAAAGGGCCCATGGACACAAAATCCAGGACATTTTCAGGACCACAGAAACAGCAGGAGTCTGTGGCAGGGCATTGAATCCATCCCACACTATAGAATCCTTCCCCAATCCTGTGATGAGAACATCGACTTCCTGAATAAACTCAATAATTATTTTGGACGGTTTGAGGCGCTCAACAGCACGCCTGCAGTGAAGGCCACTCCATGCGTTGACCAAGCTGAGGTCTGCCAAACCCTAAAATGAATCAATCCAGGTCAAGCTACCCGTCCCGACCAGATACCAGGCTGTGTAATCAACAATATGCAAAAGAAGGGTCCAAAGGTTCACAAAGTAAGTCTGCCATCTTTTGCGATTCAGAACATCTCCTGAATCTTCGACACTTTACACTCTTGTAGATGTGAGATGACACCGCGTAACTGCATCCAAGTATCCAGAAGCCATTAGCTCGTAGCTCGTTTGTTGTTATGCCATGCCCTTGGTGATGCACTTGCTGATGATAATATTCAATTAGCAATGACGATATGTGACTTGTTCTTGGTAAAATTGCTGGATGTTTATCATGTGGGTGCAAATCAGCATTCTTTAGCCGACCTCCTACTCTCTGTATGCCTTGATCGTCCAAAAAATGATTCAGTCAGTGCAGCTTGCTGGTTTTATCTTTTGTCTTAATTTCTTACTTGCTTTGGAGAGTTAGAATTTCATCAGAAAATGCTTCCCTTTGAACAAGTCTTATAATGGGAACTTCTGCCTCCTTTCTTTCTTGCAGACTTGTGGTCTCATTGGATGGTGTCGTCAAGCCTTTGAACTCCTCAACACGTAGCCTGAGTCTTGTTACAGCTTTGGATAATTTAACCCAGGTAAATAACTTTAAAAAGCGATCAGGTAGTGTTAAAGTCTGGTGTACCACAGCTTTACGAACTTCTGGTTCTTTAATTATATCTCCCACTCTAATGTCTTCACTGGGAAGATTGTCACCCCACAGAAACTCTGGACCAGTGAACCAGTCAGAACCAATGAGCTCTTTCGCTTTGAGGCCTCGGGATGCATAATCTGCTAGATTTTTTTCAGACTTGACATCCATCCATCCATTTTCTACCGCTTATTCCCTTTGGGGTCGCGGGGGGCGCTGGAGCCTATCTCAGCTACAATCGGGCGGAAGGCGGGGTACACCCTGGACAAGTCGCCACCTCATCGCAGGGCCAACACAGATAGACAGACAACATTCACACTCACATCCACACACTAGGGCCAATTTTAGTGTTGCCAATCAACTTATCCCCAGGTGCATGTCTTTGGAAGTGGGAGGAAGCCGGAGTACCCGGAGGGAACCCACGCAGTCACGGGGAGGACATGCAAACTCCACACAGAAAGATCCCGAGCCCGGGATTGAACCCAAGACTACTCAGGACCTTCGTATTGTGAGGCAGATGCCTCCACTAATTTGGATTTGAACTGTCCTTGATTTGCTGAATGCGATTAGCTACAAAGACGTGGAATCTTCTGGCACCCTAGTTATCATATCCAAGGACAACCTTTGAGTCCATCCAGAACAATTCCTGGGCATTTATTTCCAACTCTTTTCGAAGTAGCTCACTTGTATGTACAGCAACAACTGTTGCTGACAATTCAAGTCTTGGTACTGTGGTGATCTGGTTGGAGCAACTCTAGCCTTGCCTAATACAAACAGTGGATTTGTCCTGATGTATTACTCCATAACCTGTAGTACTTAAATCGCAGAAGTATCAAAGTTCAAATCTTGTCACTTCCTTGAAATCTGATGGGAGATAACATCGGTGAACCTTGACATCAGCTTGGTGTTGCAGATCTAAAAGCCAGGCCGCCCATTGTATCCCAAGATTCACAGGGAGCGGCTCATCCCAGCCTATCTTGTCACGACACATCTGTTGAAGTATTTGCTTTCCAACCAAAATGAAGGGCGCCACAAACCCAAGTGGGTCAAAGATGGACGCTACGGATGTCCATTCACGAGGACCTTAAGCAGGAACAGATCTGAAGCAACACACCATTTGACACCTAAGGCTCTTTCAATCTGAGGTTCACCCAAAGCCAAGTCTTGAATTTACACAACTTTAGCATCATCATCTTCTGGATTTGATTCAATTAATCTTTGAGAATTTAAAACAAACTTCTGCAGACGTAGCCTGCCAGAGCTACAAATCTGCCTTGCTTCACCGATGAGCTTCATCGCTTCTTCTTCTGTTGCCATGCTTACCAGACCATCATCCGCATAAAAGTTTCTTTCACCAAAGCGGATGGATGCTTCATTGAAGTGATCTTGTCTATAAGTGGCAACGTGTTTTAAACCAAAATTTGCACAGCCAGGTGAGGAAGCTGCTCCAAATAGGTGCACTCTCATTTGGTACATAGTCCCACCATTGTCCCACTAGAGAAACATAAAGTAATCTTGATCTTTTGCTCTTACATGAAACTGGTGAAACATACATTCAATGTCACACATTACTGCTACTGGACCCTTGCGAAAACGACTGTGCACACCTAGCAAGGTGTTTGTCAGTTCTGGCTCTGTGAGCAGATGGTCATTTAATGACATGCCTTGGAACTTTGCTGAACAGTCGAACACGACTCGTATCTTTCCTGGCTTGTGTGCGTGATAAACCCTGTGTTAAGGCATATACCAAGCAGGAACCTTGTTAACTTCTTCTTCTGGAACTTTCTTGGCATCTCCAAGTGGTATTTTTTGCTTCATGAACTCCACATAATCTTTATGATATTGTTCATCTCTCTCAAATCTTTCCTTTAAGCGCTTGAGACAATGTTCTGCACATATTGTGTTGTTTGGCAGACTTGGTTTATCTTCTTTGAATGGTAAAGGCATTTAACAATGACCTTCTGCATTGATCCTTATTCCTTTTTCCATTATTGATATAAAGTGCAGGTTATCTTGGGAAAGGTGTGCATCCTCTACCTTTCTTTCGCAGAAGCCAGATTCAAGCACTTTTAAAGCATCTGTAGGAGTGATTGAACCTTTGACTTGCATTCGACATATGGACTGCACTTCACTTGTTTGGTCAGTACTTGATGGAGAGCATGGTGTGACCATGACCTCGCAGTCTTGGGGGTTGGAATGTGATTCACGTTCACAGGAAAATACTCTCTTGAATATGTTGCTGGGAGCGGGATCTTTGTTGAGGAATAAGAGCCTCTGACTTGCAGTCCGGTTAACCTTTGACTTGAAATGATTATGCTTTTGGAAGACGTGGGAAGTTTTAATTGCACAGGCTCCTTCGGAGTGTCCAGACTTTCCACCTTGTCTTGTAAAACAAATGTGCTGTCACTTTGATTGTCCAAGAGTGCATATGTATGCAGTTAATTTTCTGGATGACTTACAGTTGACAGCCACACTGGCATAACTGTTGATGTATATGCACTGTTCCTGTCTCCTACTCCTTGGTTGGATGTTGCTTCATTCGATGTTTCACTGGAATGTCAAATTTCCTTTAATTGTTGTGGGCTCTATGTTTGTTCATCTGCCTAACGTGGTTTACTTCCTCCCACCTTACTGCGGTCTTCATTCAATCATGTAGGATGCGTGCCCTTGCAAAGGTAACAAACACATTTCCTTTCACAGTTCTTTGAATAGTGTCCTGGTTTCAAGCAACCAAAATACAACCTTTTAGATTGAACAAACGTGATTTGTTCGGTTATTGTCTTGTGCCTGTAAATTTGTAACATGTGAGAATGTTATGACCTGATTTCTCACAAAAACACACACCTTGGTAGTATCTGTCCTAACTTCAAAGCTGCTCGTCAACACCTTTGTGCCAATGTTGCGGGTCTTGGGTTGCATGTCCTTGTCATATTCATTAAACTTCAGTGCATGAAGACAAGTCAGTGGATTACCAGCAATTTTAGCTTCCCGAACAACAAACCGAACGAAATGACTGAAGCAAGGAAAAGCATTGGTGTCTTATTCAATTTTATGGACGTTTCTGTTCCATCTGGCAGTTGACTAATCGGGAAGCTTGGACAGCAATTTTAGATTTCATCCACAGTCATTTGAAATTTTAAAACTCTTGATCGTTGACATTGCAGCCAGACAACTTCGAAGGAAGTCTGAAAACTCTCTCAATTCGACACTGTCTTTGGGTCCTATCTTTGGCCACAACATGAGCTAGTTTCTGAAGGCTTTGGCAATCACAAAGGAGCTTTCTTACCGCTCTTCAAGTAAGTCCCATGCTGCACTGTAAGCTTCATCTGTGCCTAGGAGGAAATAGCTTTCCACTGCTTGCTGGTCTACCGATCTATTTACAGAAATAATAGATCTTCTCATTAATTGGAATATTTTTCCTTCCTATCAGTGTTTGAAAGAACATCTTCGAGTGCTAGTACCTGAGTGGATCTCTATTGAACACAGATGGTTCAGGTACCGGAAAAAGCCTTGCATTGATGGATTCTGCTATTGCTTCTGCAAGTGTTATAGTTTTTTATAGGTTTTGATATTGTCAAACTTTGCGACACTTGAGGCCATAGGTGCTAGTATGTTTGTGGGATACCGTGATGGTGGCATGTTATGCTCTGAAAGCTTATCCAGTTTGGGTGCAGATTTCCTCTGCAATGGCTTTCAATCACACACAATATCTGACATGTCGTCATCAGGATTTACTTCTTGTTCATAAACTTGCAGTAGTGCCTTTGCAGCATTCATCTTCTTAACTGTCTCTAAGTGCTCCATTTGTCTGCGCTTCTCTTCTAAAGCATTTTGTTTTGCAACATTTTCTGCTTCTTGTAGTGCAAGTCTCCTTTTATTCTCAGCTTCAAGATAGACAAGTTCTTGCTTCTCACGCTCCATTTCATATAAGACCTTTAAAGCTCCTTCAGTTGGGGCTAATTCTGCTGCTGCTTCTTGTTTCCTTGTAGAAGACAGACTTGAATGTCTTGAGCCTTTACTGGACCTATGGAACGATGAAGATGACAAAACTGAGCTAGCATTTGTCCAGTTAACTTGTTTGTTGATGGAATGTTTGGCTTCACCTTCAGGCCAATTCCATAGATACTCCAAAATCTGTGTGGCGACAGCGTGACAAGTGTCAACTCTGCATCTTGTCTCTGCATCAGGTGGCTCGTGATGTCATAGATCACGATAAGCATGTTTCACATTTGCTGAATCATTGTTAATTTTGTCCTGACAAACTTGTGCTACTCCTAGAGAAAGAGTTTGGTCGAGTGCTCCATTTATTTCCTTAGCAAGAGCCTTCCACATGTTGTAATTAATCGTGAAGCAATGTGGAAGCTTCTTTGACCTTTCGTTGTGGAGTTGTTGACCCTTTTCGGCGAGTCTGCGGATCCTCTGGCTTCTTCACAATTCCTCTTTGATAGCAGTTTGTGTTTCTACACTGACCTCAGTCTCCTTTGCTGAGCTTGCCACTAAACGTTCATTGTCACAAACAAAGTGCTTTTGCACCTCGTCATCACTATCAGCATTAGATATTTATAGCATAGCCTTATTAGCTTCTTTAAGCCCTTTCACAGTGCAACCCTTATTACATTCAAGTAATTTTGTGCAATAACATGCAATCTGTTACGGCGACAACAATATGCTCAGTTAGACCTCAAATATTCACTTATGATTGAAGTAGCATAATTGTAAGTAGCTCTGACTAAATCTGCACTAAATTTAAATTCACACATGTACACAACAGGAACATTTCACTCTTTCACACTTATGGAGACTCTTAAATCCTTGTTAAAGCTATTCTACTTACGTATAACATTTAACTTTTTAAAATATCCATCCATCCATTTTCTACCGCTTGTCCCTTATGGGGTATATTTCTTCTTATTGGAATAACCACTCAATGTTTTTGTTTTTTGTTTTTTTTACTACAGTTGCTACTTGAGGTAATACCTTGTCCTTCTGTGATGGGATGCCACCTGAGAAACTTGCTTGGAGCTCAGTCCGCCGTGGCGTAGAACTTATCTTTTCACTGAGCTGGCTTGAGTTCTCACTGGTACTCCCTCCAGTCGAAAGTACCAGACCAAATGTTCCTTTTTTTTACCAGGTATTTAATGATGTTGAACATGTCGTGAGAACTGTACAAAATACAAAATATAGTATTAGAATACAGTACAACACAAGATGATTCTCATAGAGAACATAAAACATGTTTTTAGTACTTAAATAACTTGACTTAACCAAATAATATCGTACAGCACCAGAGGTGGGTAGTAACGCGCTACATTTACTCCGTTACATCTACTTGAGTAACTTTTGGGATAAATTGTACTTCTAAGAGTAGTTTTAATGCAACTTACTTTTACTTTTACTTGAGTATATTTATAGAGAAGAAACGCTACTTTTACTCTGCTACTTTTATCTACATTCAGCTCGCTACTCGCTACTAATTTTTATCGATCTGTTAATGCACGCTTTGTTTGTTTTGGTCTGTCAGACAGACCTTCAAAGTGCCTGCGTTACTGGTGACGTTTCACTCCGTTCCACCAATAAAATGCAGTCACTAGTGACGTTTGACTCCGTTCCACCAATCAGATGCAGTCACTGGTGACGTTGGACCAATCAAACAGAGCAAGGCGGTCACATGACCTGACTTAAACAAGTTGAAAAACTTATTGGGGTGTTACCATTTAGTGGTCAATTGTACGGAATATGTACTGTACTGTGCAATCTACTAATACAAGTTTCAATCAATCAATCAAAAGTGTGAAGGAAAAAAGACACTTTTTTATTTCAAACGTACATCCCGTCACAAGCCTAAAGACTGACTGCACAGTTCCTGTCTTCACAATAAAAGTGCCGCTCCATCGCGCCTGCGCTTTCAAAATAAGAGTCTCCGAAAGCCAGCGCAAACAAGCTAGCAAGCTACGGAATTTGCCGCCAATGTATTTCTTGTAAAGTGTGTGAAAACGAATATGGAAGCTGGACAAATAAGATACCAAAAACCAACCACTTTCATGTGGTATTAGACAGAAAGGAGGAACTTTTTTTCTCCTGCATTTGAAAACGTGGACGTTAAGCACTGCTGTCTGATTACAATCAATGCAAGTCATCAGAATCAGGTAATACACCAACTTATATTCTTGTCAACATGAAAGAAAGGAATCTGTATGTGTTAAACATGCATGTATATTCATTAAAACACCTTTAACATGTAAACAAAAACGGCAAAATAAATAAATATAAATGATATACTGTATATATCAATGTATGTGTATATATATATATATATATATATATATATATATATATATATATATATATATATATATATATATATATATATATATGATATGTGTGTGTATGTTACTCATCAGTTACTCAGTACTTGAGTAGTTTTTTCACAACATACTTTTTACTTTTACTCAAGTAAATATTTGGGTGACTACTCATTACTTTTACTTGAGTAATAAATCTCTAAAGTAACAGTACTCTTACTTGAGTACAATTTCTGGCTACTCTACCCACCTCTGTACAGCACACACATATCTGGCCTGCTAACATGCTAGCGGGCTAACTATTAGCATGCTAACGAGCTAACGTTTAGCATACCAACTTCGAAAAGCGTCAAATTGAAATCACAGTCCAAATACAAAAAAGGATTGATTTTATGTTACCTCATTGGTCGCATTCAATAGAGGGGTAAATACAGATTTTGGGTGGTTACATTGGCAACTTGAAAGTGTAGCAGTGTGCATCAATCATTAACGTCCCACACCACAACACGTACAGAGCGACCATTGTTTCCGCCATCGAATAAATCCACATACTGTATTTTTACAAAGTTATACAAAAAAAAAATATTGTGAATATAATCAGTTATGCACTTCACTCAATGTGTATATAAACACAACACTTTAGATGTATGAAATTACTTCAAAACTTTCTCTGTTGGCAGCTACACTGCCACTCGTTGGGGGCCTGGCAAAACAACGCAAGAATCACCAGGAACCCGACCCACCCCTGTCATGGACTGAATCTAAATCTGAATCGGACAGTGACGTGCGGTGAGGTTCATGGCTGGTGAGGCACTGACTTCATCACAGTCAGATTTACAAACATATGAACCCTAAAGAGTATCTTATTCACCATTTGATTGGCAGCAGTTAACGGGTTATGTTTAAAAACTCATACCAGCATTCTTCCCTGCTTGGCACTCAGCATCAAGGGTTGGAATTGGGGGTTAAATCCCCCAAAATTATTCCCGGGCGCGGCGCCGCTGCTGCCCACTGCTCCCCTCACCTCCCAGGGGGTAATCAAGGGATGGGTCAAATGCAGAGGACAAATTTCACCACACCTAGTGTGTGTGTGTGACAATCATTGGTACTTTAACTTAACTTTACACATACAAACTGTAGCACACAAAAAAGCACATTTAATTAAAACAACGTTATTATGGTCTTACCTTTACTTATAAGTGCGGGAACAGTGGTGTTCGTGTTGGAGGAGTTGTGAATGAATGAATAATGAAATCCGTGCTGCAATCTGCAGGTGTACCTAATGTTGTGTCCCTGCAGTCGTTCACGGCTCCTCCGGCGCGAGCATTGTTGTTTTTGCACTTTTTGGCTTCTTGTTAAGTGACTTTTTTTGGGTGGATTCGGTCTTGCACGTGGAGGGTTTGGGTGTGGGCTTTGGTTGGTGTGGCGCTCCCGTCGGGGGGTGCATTCTGCGGCGGGGGTGCATTAACCGGCACCAGGAGGCGGGATTACTGCGAGCCTCACACAGTGCATCTTCGCAGCAGTTTTATGATTGCTCAACACAAGAAATACGTTACACACATACAGTTGTTGACAAAATACACAGTACAATATATACCTCAGCTAACTAAACTATGGAAATGTATAATATAATTCATATAGCAATACGGTCTCACTGCACAGCAGGCCAGCAGTTAGCCGAGTCCACAATCCATGTTGAGGCACAACTGAGTGACGTGCCTCAACTGGCTGCTGATCACCGCGCCGTCTCTTCTCAGTATTTGAACGGCAAATGTGAAAATTCAGCGATTTTGAATAAAAATAATCTAAAACTGGTGAAGTTAAATGGAAAATAACTTTATAGTATAATCACTGGATACATATAACAATTAAATTTTTTTTTTTTCTTTTTACATTTTTTTTCTTTCCATGATGGCAGGTCCAGTGACCACACGTCACTGGAATCGGAATAAGGTGAAAGTATCCAAAACTTTTCATATTTTCCTCCATTTCTCAGTGAAGAATGCATGAATCGTAATAATAAAGTGTGTGCAATTTGGTGTTGATCCAAGTTAGAATTAACAGGCAAGGCCTGCACTCCACTGAGCTATGAGATGTAAGCCCTCCACATTGGACTCTGGTGCTGAAGGAGCAATCCAAACTACTCGACACAATATGAACGGACCACTTGGCAGACAAGGTAAGCTGGTGTGTTGCACAAACTTTTTTTTTGTAATGAGCACCGCTGGCCGCCTGCCAAACATTGCACGCATTTGTCTTTTCAGCTCCATGATGGATCGCGCTTACATTGACACCAGTACTGGTTCTGGTAGCGGCATTGCTGACAGACGTGACAAGGAGACACCTCAGCAAGAAGAAATGTGTGTTGTTTTAGTTCATTGAGAAGATCTGGTTAGACTGCTTGACAATGAAAGTGAAATACACTGTATGCGACTATGAATACTAGGTATTGGTCCATAATAGGGATGTCCGATAATGGCTTTTTGCCGATATTCCGATATTGTCCAACTCTTTAATTACCGATACCGATATCAACCGATACCGATATCAACCGAAATATGCAGTCGTGGAATTAACACATTATTATGCCTAATTTGGACAACCAGGTATGGTGAAGATAAGGTACTTTTTAAAAATAATAATAAAATAAGATAAATAAATTAAAAACATTTACATATAAACTAGTAATTAATGAAAATTAGTCAAATGAACTGTTAAAGGTTAGTACTATTAGTGGACCAGCAGCACGCACAATCATGTGTGCTTACGGACTGTATCCCTTGCAGACTGTATTGATATATATTGATATATAATGTAGGAACCAGAATATTAATAACAGAAAGAAACAACCCTTTTGTTGAATGAGTGTCAGTGGGGGAGGGAGGTTTTTTGGGTTGGTGCACTAATTGTAAGTATATCTTGTGTTTTTTATGTTGATTTAATAAATTTAAAAAAAATTAAATAAAAAAACCCCCAAAAAAACCCGATACCGATAATAAAAAAAACGATACCGATAATTTCCAATATTACATTTTAACGCATTTATCGGTCGATAATATCGGCAGGCCGATATTATCGGACATCCCTAGTCCATAATCTAGTAGTTTCATGGAATCAAACAAATTCCGTCTCTACTGTAGAGTATCGAGTCACATACACTATAATGCCAAAAGTATGTATACGAACTTGAAGTGCCATCCCATTCCTAACCCATAGGGGTCAATATGATGTGGGTCCACCTTTTGGACGCATTGCATTGGACTTGGTGATGTATGACTTTGATGCAGCCGCTCGGCCATGGAAACCCATTCCATGAAGCTCTCTGCGTACTGTACGTGGGCTAATTGGAAGGTCACATGAAGTTTGGAGCTCTGTAGCAACTGACTGTGCAGAAAGTCGGCGACCTCTTTGCATTATGCGCTTCAGCATTCGCTGACCCCTCTCTGTCAGTTTACGTGGCCTACCACTTGGTGGCTGAGTTGCTGTTGTTCCCAAACTCTTCCATTTTCTTGTAATAAAGCCGACAGTTGACTTTGGAATATTTAGGAGCGAGGAAATTTCACGACTGAATTTGTTGCACAGGTGGCATCCTATGACAGTTCCACAGGTTCCAATCACTGAGCTCCTGAGAGCGGCCCATTCTTTCACAAATGTTTGTAGAAACAGTCTCCGTGCCTAAGTGCTTGATTGTGGCCGGGCCAAGTGATTAGGACACCTGATTCTGATAATGTGTATGGGTGGCCAAATACTTTTGACAATATAGTGTATATTCGACAATGTTCAATACTTAGGTTGCACAGGAAGTCACGTCCGGTTGCAGACTCCGCACAGGCTCAAGCGCTTGGCGGGCAAACAGGCACATTCACAGCGGACTGAATGTTGAAGTTTTCCATGCCAACAAAGCAAGCATGCCTAGTATAAAGCGCTACACTTTTCAAACATATGTCAGCAGACTAATTTGGAGTTTTTGTTTGCTTACTTACTCCTCAACGATGGACGCTTTTGACCTTTCTTTTTTTCCAATAACACCTGGTGTCGATTTTTGAGATCGGACCCAGTCCACAAAAACATTTCAACATCTCACCCAAGTTAATTGGGCATACATGCACGCACCCGCCCCTCCCTCAATCAACTCCTTCACCACTGCTTAATTCCTCTTCGGGGTTGTGGACGGCTAAGTAGCGCTTTATAGCGGCAGCCGGCCTCCAGGGCCCCAAATCCCCCCCCCCGTCCCCTCTGTTGCGAGTTGTTGTGATTACATGTATCATGTTTATGTGTGCTATGCTATGTGAGTTTTTTTCCTTGGACTCAGTCTGGACCCCTCCCGAGGGTCCAGCCTTAGACTGATACTTTTTTTACTCTTCCCCCTTTCCCAATGTCACCTTTTTCCCACCTTTTTTAAGGAGCGCTGTAAGTGGCTGATCCGTTGGCGGTCCCGTCTTGTCCCCTTGTAACGTATGTCTGCTCTTAGTGGGACTGTGCCGAAAATGAAATTTCGGTTCTTATGTGTCTTGTACATCAGTGTTTTTCAACCTTTTTTGAGCCAAGGCACCTTTTTTGCGTGGAAAAAATCCGGAGGCACACCACCGGCAGAAATCATTAAAAACTAACCTCAGTTGACAGTAAAAAGTCGTTGTCGCAATTGTTGGATATGATTTTAAACCATAACCAAGCATGCATCACTATGGCTCTTGTCTCAAAGTAGGTGTACTGTCACCACCTGTCACATCACGCTGTGTCTTATTTGGAGTTTTTTGCTGTTTTCCTGTGTGTAGTGTTTTAGTTCTTGTCTTGCGCTCCTATTTTGGTGGCTTTTTCTCTTTTTTTGGTATTTTCCTGTAGCAGTTTCATGTCTTCCTTTGAGCGATATTTCCCGTATATACTTTGTTTTAGCAATCAAGAATATTTCAGTTGTTTTTATCCTTCTTTGTGGGGACATTGTTGATCGTCATGTCATGTTCGGATGTACATTGTGGACACCGTCTTTGCTCCACAGTAAGTCTTTGCTGTCGTCCAGCATTCTGTTTTTGTTTACTTTGTAGCCAGTTCAGTTTTAGTTTCCTTCTGCATAGCCTTCCCTAAGCTTCAATGCCTTTTCTTGGGGGCACTCCCCTTTTGTTTTTTTTTGGTTTAAGCATTAGACACCTTTTTACCTGCACACTGTCTCCCGCTGTTTCCGACATCTACAACAGCTACCGGCTGCCACCTACTGATATGGAAGAGTATTACACGGTTACTCTGCCGAGCTCTAGACAGCACCGACACTCAACAACAACACATCATTTGCAGACTATAATTACTGGTTTGCAAAAAATATTTTTTAACCAAATAGGTGAAATTAGATCATCTCCCACGGCACACCAGACTGTATCTTAGTGGTTAAAAAATGGACAATAATAAAGCATCTTGAATCTTGAATCTTAAATACTAAAAGACAAGTTGTCTAGCATGTTCACTATTTTATTTAAGGACAAAATTGTTCTTCAATTGCAATAATAATGTCATGTCTGTGTGATCATGTTTTGTTTTAGTCATGTTCGGTTTTGTTTTAGGACTTTTTGTGCACTTTTGTTGTTTGTCACCATAGCAACCATTAGTTTTCACCTGTCACGTCACGCACCTGTTTCACGTTTTGAGTCACGCACCTGTTTTCACTAATCATGTCACTAGTATTTAAAGTTAAAGTAAAGTTAAAGTACCAATGATTGTCACACACACACTAGGTGTGGCGAAATTATTCTCTGCATTTGACCCATCACCCTTGATCACCCCCTGGGAGGTGAGGGGAGCAGTGGGCAGCAGCGGTGGCTGCGCCCGGGAATCATTTAAGTTCATTGTTTTCAGTTTGTCGTTCTGGCGACATCCGGATTCATATCCCACATTTATGCTCTTCACATTCCTGACACTTGTTTTTTCATGTCCATCTTTCATGCTGCAACTTAAGTCCAAGCCGAGTAAGTTTTTTGTTTATTAATGCTATAGTCTTTTGGTTTCATAGTTTGTTCTCCGCCACTGTGCGCGCTTTTAGTTTGTACTTTTTTTGCTATAGTCTTTTGGTTTCATAGTTTGTTCTCCGCCACTGTGCGCGGTTTTCGTTTGTTCCTTTTTGATATATAGTGTTAAAATAAATCATGTATTCACCTTCACGCCATGTCTGGTCCAAATCACTTGCACCTCGGGAGAACAAACCACGCCACAGTCCCAGTCGTGACAAATAAACATATGTTTTTGTTAAAATAAAGCCAATAATAACCATTTTTTGTGGTCCCCTTTATTTAGAAAAGTACCGAAAAGTATCGAAATCCATTTTGGTACATTTCGGTACTAAAATATTGGTATCGGGACAACACGAGTCTGCACACAATAATATTGTTGTAATACTGTATTTAAGGATGAACACAATCAACTTATCCTTCAAACACACCTGCTGTACGCGGGGGCCTCAGCAGGTATCAACTTAACTCATATCAGACAATTCGACTGCGAGGTTGATACTAAAATCAGACTCCTCCGAATCGAATCGTCAAAACTTTGACTATTTGAAGAAAGCCCTTATTTGGTTAATCAGTCAGTCAGTGTTCAGGAGTCATTTAGAGTTTGTAATAGAGTGCCGGTATCGTATTTATTCAATACATTCGGACTAATTGTATGCTTCCAACATTGTGGGGGGACTTTGGAGAATATGCTTTTTCTCTATGAAGGCATGCTTGGAGTTTGCTATGGAAGAACTAAGACAGGTCCAACATCACTGAACCTTGACCCCACAAATGGACAAGACCCACACTGAAATCTTGTCAAAAGTCTTCCCAGACCAGCGGAATCTATCATAACTGCAACGACTCCACTTCTCACTTCCTGTAGTTGTCCCAATACTTTTGTCCGTACCCCTTTTTAAAGGGGTGATGCTTCTTATATGTTGCAGTGACTTAGCTTGGTTTTATTGATGAGGAAAGAGAATAAATGACACTTTGAGACAACTTAGAGCGCAGATGACTTTAACAACATGACTGTTCCATAAGTTAGTGGCTGATAGAAATCTTGCATTAACTTCCTAACCCGCGCAATAAATCTGAGCTAAGTGGTGTTATGTTCATGCTTTATTGATGACACAGTGAAGTCTCAGGGTCCTGCTTCACGCCCACGCAGCTACACAATGAGGGGAGGTGCATGAAGGAACCTGCTGACCACGGATGTGCAGCAGCCATTGAGGACTCCTCACCTCTTAACTCAAGGGTCAGCAACCCGCGGCTCTGGAGCCGCATGCGGCGCTTTAGTGCCGCCCTAGTGGCTCACTGGAGCTTTTTTAAAAAAGGATTGAAAATGCAAAAAGATGGGGGAAAAATACATACAAACGCACCAGTTTGTTTACATGTAAAATCTTACACTCCTCCGTTGTCTCATTTTGTCCACCAAATGTTTTATACTGTGCGTGAATGAACAACGCTATGTTAATGCGAATCAGGCATATTTGGTCAGAGCATGACTACAAGCTAATCAATGCTAACATGCTATTTAGACTACCTAACTGTATGCACATATTGCATCATTATGCCTCATTTGTAGGCAAATTTGAGCTCATTTAGTATCCTTTCCTTTTATCCTCTCTGTATATAATTTATATTTGCATGTCTCATGACACATTATCTGTATGTGATATTGGCTGCATTTCTGTGCCATGTTGTTCCAGACCACAGCAAAAAATAACTAGCTTGTCAAAAATTTTAATAAATCTATTAAAAGAAGACAGACTTCTGTTTCCTTTAACTTGGACACACACATCTATTATACCTTTGGCCATTAAAAGCCAGTAATTTCCAGGAGTTTTCTCACCTTCCGAGTTACCTCTAAGCCATTATATACTAATGGTTTCTAATGTGAAAATGTGTAGAATAAATATTACATTTCAACATTTCTGTCAACGAAGATTCGCTTCAGCCTGCGACACATAGTCATTTTGATAGTAGGCTGATATAGTTAATATAGACACTAGTGGTTAGAGTGTCCGCCCTGAGATCGGTAGGTTGTGAGTTCAAACCCCGGCCGAGTCATACCAAAGACTATAAAAATGGGACCCATTACCAGAGGTGTGGACTCGAGTCACATGACTTGGACTCGAGTCAGACTCGAGTCATGAATTTGATGACTTTAGACTCGACTTGACAAAATGTAAAAAGACTTGCAACTCGACTTAGACTTTAACATCAATGACTTGTGACTTCACTTGGACTTGAGCCTTTTGAATTGACATGACTTGACATGACTTGCTACTTTCCCCAAAACCCAAAGATGAAAAAGTTATTCGGGAGCGCTCCGTATTTTTCATTGTGTACTTGTCTATCAGCGTTGCGTGTGTCAGCTGGTGTGGTCTCAGTACAACAGCCAATCAAATTAGATCTACTTTGTTTTCATCACACAGCATTCATCCAATCAAATTGCAGGACAACCAACGAAGAAGACATGTCCAAACCACACGCCAGTGAACAAAAAATGATACCTAAAATAATTTCGTTTGGGTATAAAAATTACGAGGTGGTCAACACAAAACGGTTTGCAGTATGCAACACATGCGGTTCGAAAATTACTGATGGAGAGGCAACAACTTCCAACTTCGTCCGGCATTTGAAGTTGCACAAAGAACGTAAGTTTTGAATGTAAGATAACGTTTATTGGCTAAGTAACGTGACTTTTATTTGCTGTGTAGTTAAATCAGTGAGGCTGTAAACTCACTGCTAACGTTATAACGTTATTGCAAACACGGGAATTTGTCGCAGTTCACTACCTTATTCATACTTTTTGTTCAGTGATTTTTTTTAAGCAGGGTTACGTTAGTCAACATATCACACGTAACGTTAGACGGCGGTCAGCAGCACCGCGTATTTTAGCCACCTAAAAAAAGACAAAAATAGTAAAATAAAGGTCAGTTAAAATGTATACTATATTATGAATATGTGTACCGTTTTAGCTAGCTTTCTGACATACTGTTGGTTGTTTACCTCAGTGGTCCCCAACCACCGGGCCGCGGCCCGGTACTGGTCCGTGGATCGATTGGTATCGGGCCGCACAAGAATTTTTTTTTTTTTTTTCTTTTTTTAATTAAATCAACATAAAAAACACAAGATACACTTACAAGTAGTGCACCAACCCAAAACAACTCTCTCTCCCCTTTTGTTCTGGGCATTGAACATGAAGACTCTTCCTTCACTGTTCCGAGTGGCCATGAGAGTCTTGGCAGTGCCTGCCTCCAGTGCTCCAGTGGAGCGAGTTTTCAGCCATGGTGGCATCATACTACGCCCCCATCGTGCACAAATGACTGACAGACTCTTGGCTAATTTGGTCTTTTGCAAATGCAATGCAGCATAGGGCCCTGACATATAAAAAGTACAACTTTTTTGTTATGTTCACGTATATGTCATGTTTTTTCAATGTTAACACTTTTGTACAAATAAGTACATTTGCACTTTATTTTTCAATGTGTTTGTTCTGTAAAGGAATGAGTTAATGTTTAAAATGACTGGTTAATAGTGCTATTATAAAGTGCAATGTCAGCACAATTTTCTTTCCTGCAATTTAAAATGCACTTGTTTTAATAAATAAATACAGCGTTTGAAAAGCATACACAATCTGTGTTAATATATTAGTCTGTGGTTAAAAGGACTTGAAAGGACTCGAAACTCAAAATGCAGGACTTAGGACTTGACTTGAGACTTTCCAGTCTTGACTTTGGACTTGACTCGGGGCTTGCCTGTCTTGACTCAGGACTTGACTCGGACTTGAGGGCAAAGACTTGAGACTTACTTGTGACTTGCAAAACAATGACTTGGTCCCACCTCTGCCCATTACCTCCCTGCTTGGCACTCAGCATCAAGGGTTGGCAATGGGGGTTAAATCACCAAAAATGATTCCCGGGCGCGGCACGGCTGCTGCCCACTGCTCCCTACACATCCCAGGGGGTGATCAAGGGGATGGGTCAAATGCAGAGGACACATTTCACCACACCTAGTGTGTGTGTGACAATCATTGGTACTTTACTTTATTTTACTTTACTTACGTCATGTGTTGTCTTCATTATAAGACTATATATATATATATATATATATATATATATATATATATATATATATATATATATATATATATATATATATATATATATATATATAGGGGCGGCATAGGGTAGTGGGTAGAGCAACCGTGCCAGAAAACCTGAGGGTTGCAGGTTCGCTCCCCACCTCTTACCATCCAAAATCGCTGCCGTTGTGTCCTTGGGCGGTGTGAGTGGCACCGTTGAACTGAATGATGAATGATAGGGGGTGGTCGGAGGGGCCGTTGGCGCAAATTGCAGCCACGCTTCCGTCAGTCTACCCCAGGGCAGCTTGGCTATGAAAGTAGCTTACCACCACCAGGTGTGAATGATTGATGGGTTCTACATGTAAAGCGACTTTGGGTACTTAGAAAAGCGCTTTATAAATCCCAGTTATTATTATTATAATATATATATATATATATATATATATATATATATATATATATATATATATATATATATATATATATATATATATATATATATAAAAATAAATACAATAAATAT